>NC_141760.1:25025522-25334331 GCF_982258835.1 Parasteatoda tepidariorum | reverse complement strand
ATAATAGTTTAATAGAAGATTTTTGTTACACAATCAAATAAAAAGACTGGTATTTAAGCAATTAAATTTCATTTATAACAATTAATTTCATTTTCTTGACCCTAAAATTGAAAATACATTTCCAATTATAGCTTTATATACTATTTAGCTTTATATACTATTATTAAATAATTTTTCTTTACCTCAAAGGAGTACTTTTATGTTAAAAAAATATTATTTTGCTTAGATATGAAAATAAAGCGGCATCAAAATAAATCATGATAATTGTTTTGGAACACGTTTTTCTTTAAATAACGATATATTTAATTCGTTTTTGTGCCTCAGTCGAATAAAAAGGCTGGTATATAAACAATTAAATTTCATTTATAATAATTAATTTCTTTTGTTAATCCTAAAATTGAAAGTAAATTAAATTGCATAAAGTATAAATAAAAAAAAGTTAATTTGTGTCAATGTAATAATAAAATCTTTCTTATTTTATAATGGTAAACATATGGAAGAACATTTTCAAATATTTTTCCTTCTTTTTTAGTAAAAGGAAATCTTTAATACCTTTTTTTGTAATTTTTTTAAATAAATCGGAGTTTAAACAATTAGTTTTTATATACTATTATTATAAATTTTTTTTTTAACTCAAAAAAGCATTTTGTGTTATCAGAGATGAAAATTTAATTTCTTTAATTATAAAAATAAAACGGTATTTCTTTTAATCAGGATAATTATTAAAAAATTAGTTGTTATATAATAAAATTAATTTTACTGAAAATCAATTATATTTAATTTATTTTTGTAACTCATTCGAATAAATACATAGAAAAATAAAAAAAAATTGTTTAAATTGCAAAACCTTTCTATTTTCATAATAATTCATGTTCAATAACAATTTTTATAATCAATAGGAATTTATCCCATCCAACTGTTTTTGAAAACATTTTGTTGTAAAAAGTGGATGCATTTAATAAACTTTTGTGAATCTTTCGAATGAAGACAAAGTTGATAATTAAAATTTATTTTTAATCTTTAATGATTAATTCAGTAATTCACTATTTACTAATGTCATAGAATTTTTAAAATATTTATATTATTTAAAGAAAATAAGAGTTTAATTGTAAATATAAAAATATTTTTTTTGTCTTTGTTAATATTATAATTTATTAAGAATAAGTTTATTTTTAAAAAGGCTGACATATTTATTTTAATTTTAAATCAGGATTCATATAATTCATAAAGGATTCATATAATTCGCAAAGTTTTCATATAAGGTTTAAGTTTGAAAAACTAAACTTTACATGCTCTTAATTTTTATCCTCAAAACTTAGAGAATGCTTAACAAAGATAACAATTTGTTTAAATATAAAAAAGATATATTTAAGCAAGCACTTAATATATACATTTTTGAAAGCGTTTTTCTGCGAAAAAAATGAGTTAAATATGTATTTTTAAACTTTAATTGAGAAATTGTATGAAATGTATTTAATAAAATAATAAAAAATGTGAATTTCTATGGTAAATATTTAATACTATTTAGTTTCAAAATTTCGGCCGATAAAAGAAATAATAGTTTTAATTCCAAGGATTAGATTTCTATTTTCTTATAAAGTAAATCTTATTAGGGACCAAACAGAAATATTATTAAATAATGACATCAGATAAAATTAAATTTCATGGTATTTCTTATGACAAAATCATTATAATTAAATTATTATAGTCAAAAAATCATTATAGTAAAAAGATAAATAAATATTTGCGCGTAATGTTTAGAAACTCCATTTTTTCCAACTTTTTTCAAGTTATAATTGCAATGTGCTTTAAGGAAATAAATGGTTACAAGGAATGGTTACAATAAATGGTTTAAATTAGTCAAATAGTATAAATTTTCTTTAATTTGAATGTGCTGAATAATAATAATTTTTTAAAAACTGCTTTATATCAGTTTTACTTCCACAATTCAAATATGAACTTAAGGCGATTGAGAAACAAAAGTAAATATTTAATTTTAAAGGATTAAATCTTGTGTTAATATACAGTTGAAGAAAAACTATAGCTTAATTTAATTTTTACTCACATGATCTGATTAATTTTTTTTAAGTCGAGATCTGACTTGACGAGATCCTGTATTTAATCATAAAATTAAGAAGAAAAAAAACATTGATTTAATATTTAAAAAAATAAAAAATCATGATGTTAATCCAAATATAATCCAAATATAATGTAATTTTCCCAAATATTCTTGGGAAATTTACCTCATTGAAAATATTTATTGAAGCTTTTCGAACGTTCGTTGAAATTTCATTCCATTCGAAAAGCTATGAAATTACCCTTATTTTTTTTTCAAAAATTATATGCCTACAACAATGAAGAAGCAATGTAAAGTTACTCACATGTAAAGTTACCCACATGGAGTAAAAGATTCTGGTAAAATCACACTGTATGGTAATAATATTCCTGTTAAAAAAAACTATAGACAGTGATAGCATGGTTGGTGGGGTGCTAGGGGTCGAGACTTCAACCCCAGCCGGCGCAACATTTTGTGCACAAAATGTTGACTGGCGCACGTTGAATCTGTTGGGTCACAAAGTCTTTCATGTTCCCATAACAAATCAAACCTCTGGGGGTTCTGAATTGAAGATTGATCGCTCCCTGGTTCAGATCAAAATTACGATCTGTAGATGAATAAATGGGTGAAGGAATGGGGCCACTCTATAAACGAGTTGTGATGTGTCTGAGTCTGACATCTATGGCGTAGAACATGCTGAAGTTGCATTATGTACCATAGATGGTGCCTCTGAGAAACAAGAAACGTGCCATCTGCCTTAAATTCGCTTGGTTTCACCGAGCAAGCTTGCTAGTATTTGGCAAATCTCATTGGAAACAATAGCAACAAAAAGAAAACTATAAATATGGTTAATAAAACACCAAATATTTGACATTTAAACTATTCATTTGGTAATTTTTCCATTCATATGTTCATGATTTACAAAAAATTCTGATTTTCGATAATATTTTTCCTTATTATCACGCATTTAGTAAAAAAGGTGGAACTGAAAATTACATTTAACCGAATGAATGGTTTTTATGCAATGCTCTAAGATGTCATGAACTGTCAAATATAATTATATTAATCGAATTGTCACATAATGTTTTATTGTTACATATAATTTTCATAAAACCATATTTGACTGCTAATTTTACTAAAGTCAGTATCAAGTTATTTAGTTTAAAATAGTGAACTTTTCCAATGGAGTTAGAAGCACGGTATTTTTTACCACATTCTACTATTTTTGAATATACATTTTTTTTCAGTGTACGAACTGCGCAACTGGTTTAGTGGTAAACTAATGGCAATAACTATTCTGCATTTATTGCTCTTTATGAGTATGCAAGCATGTTTTGCAGCAAATAAATGAAAAACGCAGAATATGGTAGTGATGGGGACGAAACAAATAAAAAATCATGATTTAAATCTGCAGATATAGATTTTTCCAAGAAATTTTAAAATTTTCCAAATCACTTCATTGATTCCGGCAGCATTAATATCAGTTTGGACTCTTCTAAGGCTCCTATACTGTCAGAGCTGATCTATCAAACAATATTGGAGCAAACAAGCTCGCAAGTTAACGTTATGTTAGTATTGTGCTTATGTTAGCTCTTTGCTCCAAAAATAGATGATAAGTCGACCTGTCTAATTCAGGGGCTCTAGACTATGCTTGTTATATGTTGAACTATGCATGCCGAACAGCAATCACAAAAAATTCAAATATAATATATTTCAGTGAAAATAAAAAATTAAAAGCGAAAATCATTTTTAAACCGTTTCTGAATCATATTTGTACATTTAAGCTTTTGTTTTTGATAAATTCAAGCAACTCGGGTATACCGATCTTCCTGATTTCATTAGAGAACTGTTTCGGTCATTATAAACAATATTTTTAATAATGTGGATTAGACTAACAATATTATTAAGAGATGTGGAATAAAAAAATCAATATATAATAATAAAAATAGATATATTGTCTGAGGAGTTATGTAAAACATGTCGAACATTTTTTTCCAATGCTAAAAAAATATATGTATAAAATACATATATGTGCATAACAAATATACACTTATTAGATTATACATATATACATACAATACTTATATTATACAACTATATAAAAAATATATCAGAATCTTCAGACTTATTCAGATAACATCACAATATGACAATCACTTTCGAAGTTGCGCGTTTTGTAAAGTTGAATTTTTTCAACTGTTGATCACCTATCTAGTGACTACCTATCTGATTAATTTTTATCCATTTCTAAACAGTGTCTAATACGTTTTAAAAAAAGTATTGCATTTTTAAACTTTTTATTTAATAATTTCATATTTAAAAAAATGCATCATTACTACATAATTGGTGTTCAGGAAAATATTCAAAAATTAATATTTAATCATCGAACATAAATAACTTTCTTAGGGTTAAAGCATTTTTAAAAGTGGATGCCTTAACCAAATAAAGATAATGTGTATACTTTTTTATACGGATGTAAAAAGCTAAACAACGTAAGTAAAAGACAAAGAGTAACAGAAATACAATGCCTTTGATTCTATAAGCAAGATCTTTTCTTAATATTAAAATATAGAATGACAGACAAACTATTTGCAGCAAGGAAAATAAGTGATTGATCAATAGGGAAAATCGTGGTCTTGAGTTTATTTTATTTTATAACCGTTCTTGAACAGTCGATTCAGCTTTGAGTTTACGCCTATGTTCAACTTTGTAGCCTTGAAATTTTGAACATTTAACAATTTTGACGAGGGAACTTCTGAATCAGAATATTGGAAGAAATTTGTCTTCGAGGATATTTTGATAGAGTTAACCTACATTTGCGTTACATAGAGAAGAAAACCTCCCCGCGGTTAGCTTGATCGCCGGGGAACTCTAATCTATGATCCGTGACCCACTGAGGATATTTTCCGCCTTCACTGTGGCAGATGTGAGTAGCGTTCGAGATTCGCATCAACCAGCCATCGCTGAGATTCTAACCCGGCTCACATCATTGGGAGGCAAGCGCTCTATCCTCAGAGCCACCATGGCTCTCTTGCATTTATTGGACAAACTAGACGTCTCCTTAAGCTTAGATTTAAAGAAAATCAAATATATAGTTAAAAATAGGGTACAAAGCAATCCTTCATTGCCTTACATATCTAAAATTTTAATCCTAGGTTTGAGTTTTCTTTTTTTTAAATCATTCAACATTGCTCTTCTGCCGTCGACATTGACTTCTGAAAAACATTTATTAGTTTGAGAAAATTTAAAAATTTAGTTAATGATTTATCTTATTCTAATTTCTATATCTTGTACACCTATTGTTTTGACCCGATTCATCCAAAACCTTGATTCTTCCTTTCTTTGAATTTTTTGTCAATCTCGGCCCTTTTCTCCTACTGGTTAAAACACTATTTTCCTATACAAATTGTTTGTAGCGTGTTTTCTTCCACCATTCTGTTCTCTGTGTAGAAAGTTCTTGTTTAAAAAACCGAAAAAAAGTATGTCTGTTTTGATGAAAATATTTGTGCTTTATCAATGTTGCTTAGCTTTATTCAAATATTTTTATTTTTTATATTTTTTTATTTATATTATGTAATATTTATATTTTTTTCATGTTTAATTTTCTAAAAAACTAAAAAATTTTTTTCATTAAATTTTAGAAACATTCGTTTGTAAAGGAAGTTTAATATTTTTAGCAAAAGAACAAAATTAAAATCCTTACATATTATCAGTTTAGTATTTTTATCGTAATACTTTTAAAGTGATTTAATTTTTTTATTATTATAATATTTTTTACAGAGCTTTCTAAAAACAGCGATAAATATGTAGCTAATATTATGATGATTTTTTTACAGCAAAAATACATTCTAAAAACAAACAATGGAGCTTTTAAAAATATAGTTTCAAAAACTGGCATTTTGCCATTTAGGAAACAAATACTTTTGGAATTTTTTAGACATTTTAAAAATTCAAAGAAGCACTTCTGCTACGGTTCTGATATCACTTCTTTTTCCAGAGATACAAATGTTATTTTAGTCTCACATAAAATATTCATAATTCTATTTTCATGTAAGATATGTTTTAAGTTTTATTCTTCAACTAGTCCATTTTAAATATCTAATATTTATGCCTTAAAATTATGTTTTGATTATACATGAACCGTAGCAGAAGTATTATGAAATATTTCGTAGAAAATAAATAATAATACTTGTGCTCGAAAGTTTTTACAACAGATCAGTGGCGTAATCTTAATGTATGTTTGAAGGGGGTTATCTTCTTCCTATATGTATATATATATATATATATATATATATATATATAGTATATGATTCAACCAAACTTTCCCAAAAACTACGCCACTGCTACAGATACAAAATGAATCATAATGCTTTATAAAGTAATTTTTCTAAAAAATAATATGTAGCTTAATTTAATATATATTGTTTTCATTTGGTCGTTAAAATATACTGAACATTTTTTGTAATTAGTTCAATTCATTTAAAATATTTAATTTAATGACATTACAAATATTTTTTTTGGGATGCTTGTTATATTTACCTCTTTTTTTAATGAATTTAAAACATTTAATTTTGATGAACTCAGAGCAAATATTTAGAATATTTGATACGATTCTCTGTTAATTTACTTGGGTTCTGGTTCAAACGCTAATAAAGTATTTTTCCTTCTTTTTGCAGTGTTAAAGAATAAACCGGAAAATTCTCCATGCGTTTCCTTAAAGGAACTTTTTTTAGATATTTCAAATGTATTATAAATTTTTTCATAAGTATATAGCCGCTTAGGCTCTTTAGTTGCTAAGGATTTAGACTACAGCATCTGCATCCGATGTTCGATTCTCCATTCAAAAAGCTGGGTACATGGTCGAATTTGCACTTTCTTCGATCTCTCTTTTTGTAATTGGAATCCCACTATTACGTAATGACACTGTTGATTATATAGCCGGAAAAATGGCATAATGTTTAAGAACTGGGAAGTAATTTGTGTAGATTAAACACAAATGTGTAGATTATACACAAATGTAGATTATACACAAATGTATACACATGTGTGCAGTTATGCGAAAATTTATATAGATTTCTGCATAGTATTTTACATAGTTTTGCATAGTTTTATAGTTTGCATAGTTTTACATATAGTTTGCATAATTTATGCAATTTACGTAATTTTACGGAGTTTATACAGATTTGTACATAGTTTTCATAGTTTTTAGAAATTACTGAGTCTTTTATAAATATTCTTCTCTCTCTTTGCAGAATTGTTCCATTTCTAATTAATTGTAATTTTTATGAAATTCTCGATATATTCATGTGCTTTTACAAAATTCCTTTTCCAAGTATATCAGTTAAATATAACTGTATTTCTTATTTTGCATTGCAGCGTGTATTTGCGTTGCCAGCAGCAAAATTATAGACTGATATTATGAAAATGCTTATGGGACTCTAAAATAAATCGCACCGTTTTCCAGTTTTCATTTTCAGATGATTATATTCATAAGTATATTGATTCAAATAGGCCATTCCATAGCCTTTTAACGTCTTCGTATTCTACTAACCGGATTTTCGTGCCAATACTGCTTAACAAGCACTCCCTTGAGAAATAAGTATTTCTTCAGTCGTACCCAGAACACGCTAAATCGTGTCACGAAGAGGTCAGTGATTTAGAGGAACAGATATTATTATAGTATTTCGCGAACGGAATGTTTTACAACAACGAAATTTATGGATAAATCTTTTAGGATAAATCCATTTCTTTTAGTCGAGTTAATTTTGTTATAGCACGCATATTTTATAATTGTGATTAGACGAATCATTTTTGTAAAAGAAATTTGTTAGAAACAAGTTATGGTCAGTACTCAAAATTTTTTAAAATCTTTACAAACTCTGCAGGCCTGCACCACCACAGTTGATAGAACACGTGCCCGAATAAAACCCTTAATGAAAATTTAAAAATATGATTTCTTTGAAAATTTGAAACATGCAAAAAGTTATATTAACATTAAGCAGCCTAAACGATCACTCACTTGTCTAAAATATAGGGACCATGTTGTACAGTGCGGAAAAAAAACGAACCATCCTAAATAGCTTTCAATCTAATGATTGGATCTTCACGCTCTAGGACTCAATTTAAATGGTTCGAGGGATTGACCTCAAATAAGTCAATTAATTAGTGCAGACGATATCTTAAGTTACGAAAGCAGACACAATCACGTACTTTCTCTGAATAAGCAAAACTTTCTTTTAGCAGATTCGGATTTCTGACATTCCCCCCCCCCCAATGAAAAATATAGGGGGCAGCCACAATATGGGAAACTTGGCCAAAGAATTACCTTGTTTTTTGTTCGCCAAGATGGGAAATATTGTTCCCTTAGTTTGATCAGAAGAGCCGTCAGAAGTTTGAAACCCTTAATGTTAATTTTATTTTTTACGTATTTCACCAACTTTTTAATCGAACTAGAAGTTTTTTTGCACACAATTGTAAATATCGATTACCCAACTTTGTATTTAATATTTCGATCACAAAATATCGATCACAAAAAGATTAAAAACAAATAAATCAATAAATAAAGTTGATGGATAGATTATAATAAAGGAATACGATACTCGCATAAGAATTTATGAAATTCTGCAACGGTACGCAGAATATTTTTTTTTTCTAGGAAATAATTTACTTGATATTTAAGAAAAAAAGTATTCAGATAGTATATGTAGAATTGTTATTAAATTTCCTAAGTCAATGTAGTTTCATTTTATTTTGAGTTTATCGTAGGTATTTTATATGTCAATAATGTAGTTTTTTAAATGCTTCTTGGAAATATTTTCTTGCATATTAGGTTGTTATCTTATTTGAATTATTTATTTAGAATTCGAGAGAAATTCGATTTATAGAACAACGTTGAGGTTAAAAATTTAGAAACATGCTCGCAATTATTATTCGTTTTTTTTTTCTTCAAATGTTCGTAACCGAGACGTTGAAGTGCATCTATTAATAAAACTAATTTGTCGTGGAAGTAAGAAATATAATTATGAAATAAATAATCCAAAAAGCTTATTAAGCTTAAGAAATATTATTTCAGTTAACTTGTCGTCACTGCATCGATGTTTTAGTCATGAAATAGTGTAGAAATGAAATTTAACTGATTAGTATCATATAGTATCACCTCTATATAGTTGACATGAGAATTGCCTATATTTAGTAACTTTATTATTTGGTGTTTAGTTGTTACTGCTAACTTAACTATGTAATCACAAAATAATTGTTTTATTAACTGACAATTTCAAGCTTTATTAATAAAAAGTAAGAAAAATAGAAAAATATGTCTTCAAATTAATAGCGTGCATTAAATATAATACTTTACCTTCATAATTAATTAAATCCTAATGATAAATTAATTTATATTTTGATACTAAAAAAAGAAAAACTTGGAGTTGGAGGTGATTAATGTGCATGTTTTATGTGACAAAGTAATATTTGAACAGTCACATACACTGTGAGAAAGGAATTCTCTTAACGGTTTTTTAAGGAATCTATAGAAGAAATAAAACCGAAAAAAAGATCAAACAAAACTATAGAAAAAGCGCCTTGGTTGCCATAGCAACTGAAATATTTGCATGGAACGACCTTGATTATTTTTGTCTTCTGCAGCGTAATCAATGATTCTCAACAGCTGCGCTCTTGAAAACGAAAAAGAATTTCAGGTAATGTTGGCAAATAATTTATCTAATTAATTTATCTAATCTTTAAAATTAATGCGACAGTAAAAACTGTCGAACTTTTTATGATTTTGTATGATATAAAACTGAAATGAATTTTTCAAAAAATCTATCTCAAATTTAATGGTTAAGATGTGATTATGACATAACACTTTAAATTAAATTTAAAAAAATGTTTCAGGTTCTTCTATTCTTCTGTAAATAGAACTTGATGAACGAAATTCAGAATTCTTGGAATATTAAATAAGAATTATGCATCGATTTCTACAGCCCATTAATATGCTTAAATTAAATATGCATTATTTAAAATTCCAGTAATTGCTATGCATTTATAATGGAATTTTAATGAATTTTATTAGATGAGGAAGAATTATGAGTAGCCTTTTTTTTATTTTCACGCTACTTTGAAACTTTATTTTTATTTGTTGAGGAAAATAACTAAAAAAATCTAAATTTAAGATGATGATGAAAATAATTCTCAACATGCTCGTGAAACAAACTTTTTTTTGCATCGACTACTGTACTTGTTATTTATTACACTATGAAGAACTTTTAAGTACTGCATCCATCATATGTCTTTAAACAGGAACTTTGAACAAGAAAAAAGCAAAATAAAAATTTCATTATTTTCTTTGTAAATGAATTATTATTTATGAAAAGAATATAATCATAAGCAGTTTGTAGGGAGACTTTGCCATTTCACATGTCATTCCATTTATTTTAGTACGTAAGCTTTGAAGTAAATGCTCATGCTCGCAATTTTTCGATCCTGCGTATCTTAATGTTTTGTTAACGTGTCATAAAGCTATAACTGCGCTGTTAAAGTAGATAGCTCAAAACGCTATTGTTTATAGCTAATAAAAGGTACCGGTGAGAGACATGTATGAACTTTTTAAGATATATATATATATATATATATATATCAATCATTCATCAAATTTTTTATTTCTTCGTTATTTCCATGCATATTACTAAAAAGAATATTAGATTGATGTTGCATAATTCTACCAAGTAATTGAACGATTTGAGTTTAGAACGAATCTTTTACAAAATCATTCTGCTTTCGAAATAATTAGTTTGCAATATTTCCATACGTATTAGAAACTCGTAGCCAATTACCGTTCATTCAGTGATCTCCGTCCACTCATTACTTTAATGCTTCTAACTTACACATGTGTAAAATTTCTCTCTCTTGTTCACGTAGATTTGTACTTCTTTGAAACTGGAGCAAGTGCACTTTAAGAGTGTGCATGCGTAATTACATCATATGAGCCGCGATGGCTCGGGGGATAGAGGTGCCACCTTCCAATGAGGTGAACCGGGTTCGAATCACAGCGATGTCTGATCGATAGGATTTCCGCATCCGGCTTGTACCGACCTCAATGCTGACGTGAAATATCCTCAGAGATAGGTGGATCAAGAATTAGTGTTCCCTTGCCATAAGGCTAACCGTGGGATTTTCTCGTGTTCTTTCTCTCCGTATAACGCAAATACGGGTTAGTTCCATCAAAAAGTCTTCCACGAAGGCAAATGTCTCCCAATACTTGATCCAGGTGTTTCCTTGTCTTCTGGACTGGTTTCAAAATTGCAAGGCTACGGAGTTGAGCATTAGTAGTCGCAAACCCGAAAATTAGGTTGGCTGTTAAATGACGGATATAAAATAAAATTACTTTATATGTAAGGAAGCGTACGGAATAATGTGTAAATATGCAAAATATCTTTAATATATTTCGTTCGTTACTCTTTCGTTTATTGTTATGAATTGTTAATAAGAATAAATACTTTATCTTTCAAAATCCAATTTTAATGAAAAACACAATCTTTTCACCTTGTACTTTTGATTATGGTTTCTTAGTCAAGCATATTTCCACCAACACGGAGATTTGCTACCCGTAATGATTGTAGTTAAATGAACTTAGTCAAGAGATTTATTTTTTCTGAAAGGGCATATTTTTTCAAGGTAAATTTATTGCAAATCAAATATTGTTTTTTGGATTTTTTAACATAGGTAAATAAATTTTATTTTTCAGAGATAGAATCTACGAGAAAAGATTTAGTTTCGCCTTTATACGGGTATGACTGAAAAGCTAAAGGTGAGTTCGTAAAGTTCGTGAGTTGGTAAAGCTGAGTTCGACACGGATGAGAAAATTTCTACATTAATATTTTTTTCAAGTTTTTCAACTTAACATTGATATAAATTTTAAAGTTTTAAGAGCTAGGGATAGGAATATACAAATTTGGATACACTAATTTGCTAATATGTAATTCAATTGAAATTTTTTAATGTACAGTGTGTCGAAAATATTAAAGTTTAATTGCGCGCAATTTCAATTTTGCAAATTTTCTTCCACCTCTGATCGCAAAAAGGTATAATTTAAATTTAATTATGAATATTTTGATTTAAACCAATTTAAAAGTTGTAAATCTTAAAGAATAAATCGTTTGAATTTAATTTCTCGTGGGAGGTATAGTATTACTACCAAATGTAGGGAAAACTTAAATAAAACAAGATTTTTTTTAAAGAAAGTAATCAGAAATATGTCATCATTTAACTGTATTTTAAAAATAAAAATAAATATAAAAAATTAAAAATTTCTATACGTAATATATTTCGCTGCGATCAAGGATTCTTAAGGATAATATTAATGGTTTAGTTTAGTCTTCTGGAAAATAAAACCTATAGTGAAAATTGAATTTAAAGCAACAATCTATCTCATTTTTGTCTTGTATCACATCTAAAAATAAAGAAAAGTTTCTCCAAAGCAGATATATAAGTATACATACTACTTCAAATTTATCAGCTTACTCCGAAGTGAACTGGAGCAAGCAATGATAAGGCAAATTGATGGTTTAGGTGGAAGTTTTTCCATTAAGAATTGATATATTGTCATTAAAATACGAAGTTGAAGAGGTAAAGTGTTTCAATTTCATGTTTTTCTTTGTTGATATATCCTCTTCTTTTGTTGTTTCAAACTTCCCTCACTCTTTTAAACTTCTATAAATGATATTTAAATTACAGTTTCAAAATATAAATATTTATTATGATAGACCTACATAATGACATTCCTAACCACAAAGAATTCTTATATTTATAAGATGGGTGAATTTTCCTTCCAAGATAGTACGTAAGATAGTACTGAAATCGTCTCCAAACTGTATAGAATTTATTTTCCATTTTTAGAAAAGGTCACAACATTTGTAATGTGAAGAAAAATGCGCATCAATCCTTTTGTACCCTTTCGTTGCTTCCTTCTGCGTAGTGTATCTAATTAATAAGAATTCCGATCGCTACATTTCAAACTAACAAAAATTTATGCTCTTATGTCAGTGAGTACTTTTCGAAAAATAAAATACTCTTCGAACCGTAATATCAATAGCTTGAATCATAATATGTTGCAAATTTCTTTGCTACATAAGATACGCTGTTAAATTTTTTAATGTATTATCACAGCAAAAAATCGGCAGTAGTCTGTCTATTTTTCTGTCTGTGAAGTTTACGGTTAGAAAACATTTATTTTCTTTACTGTTCCGAAACCATTTACAACTCGTACAGTTAAAAAACTGTGATTACAAAACTATAAGGTTTTATAACCATTTACATCTAGTAAACCATAAAAAACCTTAAAAATGAAATTTGACTGGACATTTTATAACCATCGTTGAACAGTCGATCCAATTTATGTTTACAACTGCCAATGTTCAACTTCATACATTTGTAATTTTGAGCCCAATCCAGGAGACAAGAGAACTCGTGAATCTAGTTTTGGGAGAAATTCACCTTTGTGGAAGACTTTTTGATTGAAGTGACTCGCATTTGCGTTACACGAAAAGGAAAACCACACTAACCTCCTACGGTCAACTTGATGGCAAAGTAGCTTCAACCCATGATCCATCTACAACTGAGGATATTTTACTTCAGAACTGTGGTCCGTGCTAGCTTGGGGCGGAAATCGTATCGACTAGTCATCAGTGGGATTTGAACCCGGTTCAAATCATTGAGAAGCGAGGGCTCTTTCCTCTGAGGCACCACGACTCTTGCTTAGACATTGGAGTTAGCTTAGGTTAGATTTTTCGCGTGAAATAATGGTGATTATAGTTAGGTTGTGGTTGAGTAGTGTTTTGTTAAATGAACTCCTTAATGTGATTTAATTGATTTTTTTGGTGGGGCCATCTATTCCGAGGGATGGGAAATACTAGAATTTTGTGCTGCCATCTATGCGCAGCTGAAAGTTTCGTTTTCCAATATTTCAAGATCACCAATTGAGAAGTGCATTTCATTGGAAACTCTTTACGTGATGAAGGAATTGAAGAAATGTTGCGGTGTCAATGATAGGAATCAAACCCCTGCCTCTCATGAGATTGACAAATTAGCCATCTCGGCTAAAGTGTGTACCCAGCTGCAAGGAAGATAGTGACTTCCTAAGGTTGGTTTAGTTGACCCGGATAAAATTCTTGTTGTTTAACCGTATTTAGGTGAGAATAGTTAACTAACGATTTTTCTCACAGTTTGCAGTTCGAATACTTTCTTTTTATGATTTTAATGGTTTGGTTGAATGTAGTAAGATTACAATTGAATAAATTACTATTTAACCATTTTTCTGAAAAATTTCTAACAGTGTAGGGTGTTAAACTGAATTGTGTTTACATTGAATTTGAATCGTAATATCTAGTAATCCCAAAAAAATGTGATAATATTTTTCAATTTGGCAATATATTTAAGGTTGAATAAATATAAATAGTAATATGGTTTAACTGGTTTCAAAATTTCCAATATTTTATTTTATTAAAAATAAAAACAAGAGTAATTTTATAAACCAATATTAAAAAGTTTGAAGTAAAGATTTGTATTTTTCCTCCTAAATTTTTTATGCATAAATTTTATGTTTCTAATTTTCGAACTTCTTATAAAATACTTCACTTAATTTGTTAGCAAATAATTAGTACTTATAAATAATCACTGATAACTCTGATTTTTGCGAGAACATTTACCATAATTTAAATAAATAGAGTAGGAAATTTAATGCTTATTTTCAAAAATAACAATAAATGTTTTTGTTCACAAAAAATAAGGAAAACAATTTTATCCATGATATCAAAATTTCAGCATTTTTTGCTCTGCCCTTCTATTTCAGTTATTATATTATCTTCTTATTCGAGTAGAATAAACTGTATAAGTAGTTTCTTCCTGAAATGCAATTTATTCTTTGAAAGGATTCCTTCTTTCAGAATGAAATATATATTAAATATAATCGAAAAACATGCATATTTTTTATTTTATCAAACACTGCTATATGAAAAATCTTTATACATCGTTTGTATCAATTTATTACAAATTACGTGAACTTAAAAATTTAAAAAAAAATAAATGGAATAAAATGTTTCCAAAAGGGTACAAAATTCAAAATATATTGAATGATTCCCAAAGCTTTACCTTATAATATTCAGTCTCCAATATCCTAGCATGATATTTCAACAAAAAATGTATATAATTATGAAAAATAGCAATTGATAACTGCAAGATAGTTAAAAAAATTCATAAAAATACATAAATTATTTATTAGTTGAACCATGTTGTTATAGATATTGTAAACCTATTTATTTTATATGTATAAAAAAAGATTGGGAAAGTGATTGACTTAAAATTTATATATAAAGAACCAAAATATTTATTATACACATTGCATTATATTTACAATATTTATTATACACAATGCGATATTTATTTTACACAGTGCAGTAATCATAATAATGCATTATCGTATATGATAGCTAGCCAATTAAATTCATTACTTACAATGCATTTATACGCAGAGCTAAGAAAATATTTTAAATTAACAAATTAATTCATTTGCGTATTTTATTTTTAAATTTTGTTAAAATTACCGGCTGTCCCAAAAATGATTCGTGGTTTGGAAAAAAAAACTAAAAATAACAGTTTGCTTCCTTTTGAAAAATTCCGAAGCTAAAAACTAGATTATTCTCAAAAGCTTTCCAAATTTGTTCTTTCCAAAAGTTCATCTCTAAATAGCTTTGTTTGTTAAGAAAATTGTAAAATAATGTGTTCTGCTTCATTGATAGATCATTAAATATTTTCAAGGTGGACTAATAATTTTGTCTTCACATCGTTTCCTTGATGATTATAATGATTATTTTGAAAATATTGTTTCATAACTTTTCAGTTAACAACGTCATTCTTTCATGAAATTTGCAAATATTTTTGAAATCTTCTGAGAATAAGTTTCCTTGTTTTCAAAATAGAACACAAAAATCTTTCTTCTGTAAGTTTTTTAATCAATTTTTCAGATTTTTTGTTAATTTTTTTTCACTCTCAGCTATTGGGTTTCCTATTTGAAAGTCAGAAATCCTTACGCATCGAAAACAGTAATATTTATATTCAGATATAGTATATTTTTTAAGTTTGATTTCAAAACTAAAAATTTTATTCACAATAATTTAATAGGGTATTTAATAACATTAGGTTTATTTTTTAAACTAATAAGATAACATGCTGTTGAGTGAATTTTCAATCATTATAACAAAAGCTATCTCAGGATACCAGTTTTTATTTTCTTACTGCACAACATTTGCTTTAAATTAAATTTTGAATTCAATAGAAAACAAATACTTTATGGATAATATTTTATTTACCTGAGATCTTATTTTCAGGTAAGAGAATAATATATCTTTGGTTATAAATCAAATAAAACTTTCAGTTGCAATAGAAAATCCTCGCAAAGTGTACTATTATTTCTTTTAAAATTTTGTCATTCGAGACAGGAAGGTAAAAGCTCGTAAAATTCAGAGAAAGTTGGAAAGTAGACAAATATTTAAGGGCAGAGGTGTCGTAGAGAAAGTAACTTTAGACAGTATTTGACTGGTAACAAAAACTAAACTCTGGATAAAATGAAATCTGACAAGTCCTTTTATTGCTTTATAGTATCGGATTTATACGTAAAGAACGAAATATTTCTTTCTTGGTAAAGGTTTAAAGAAAATTGAATTAAAATCAGTTCGGGATATTATATTTGAGTGAGTTTTTGTTGCACGTAGAGATAATTTTTCAAATGTATAACTTCTGAAAAAGTATGGAAGTAGTTAAATACCTCAAATTTTACATAAAATTAAACCAAAATATAAATATATGTATAAAATATTTATTATACCAAAATATACAGTTTTTAAAACATTCTTTGGTAATTTTTCTGTTCATATGGTAACGATTTATTGGAAATCCTGGTTTTCGGAAAATTAAAGGATTATCGGATGGATTTATCGGAAAATTATATTTCTTATTACCACACATTTAGAAAAAAATTCTAAGCTAAAAAAGTTAATTTATCCGAATAAAGGATATCTATGCTATGCTCTAAAGTATCATAATAAAATTACTGAATTTTATCACATTTACTAAGTTTTAATACGTATTATATAACAATATTTTATTGTCAATCATTTCAAAATCAATCAAAAATCCTTTCCAAAGCGCTTCGGTAAAATTTACTGAACTTTCAGTTGCTCCCATAGAGATAGAAACACGGTAAAGTTTAATGTCAATGATTTTTTAAAGTAATAAAGTTTATTTATTTATTTTCAAATTGGAAAATTTACTTTCGAAATAGAGTGTCCAATTGCAATGTAGTGTTATTTTCATGTTTCGAGTGAAATTATTTGGGGACTTTGCAATTATCAATCAATTTTACAATTATTAATCTACCACGGAAACCAGTTATCATTTATAAATCTTTCACGGAAGCAATTTTTCAATCATTAATCAATTCAGTTTAAGTTGGAAAGTTATTGAATATATATTCATTTTAATGTAAGACAATCACTTTCTAATAAAAGATATATAATTGCGCAATCTATTTGTTATTCCGAACTTTCCTTAACAAATTATAAGAATTAGCAAAGTAGTTGAAAATACTGACATAAGTGTTTTTAATTTAATGTTTAGCATGATGCTCAACGAAATTTACAATAAGTTTCGAAAACAAAACCGAATTTAAAACTTAACGTACTTTGCTGAAAGTTTTAATCATAGCAAAGTGTTAATTCTGAAATCTGAATTTAATTATATATTGCTGTACAAAATTAAAAGAAAATATTAATCACAAAAAAAAAGAAGTGTTTGGATAAGTGTTTGGTTGCATATTTTACATGAAGACTGCACTCATGAAAAATAAATAACATAATAGAGTCAGAAAAAAAGTAGCGATAGAAGCGCCACCCTCCTGTTACATAAATTATGGTAATATGAGAATATATAGTAATATGAGAATATATAGTAATATGAGAATATATTATGGTAATATGAGAATATATTATGGTAATAAGAGAATATATTATGGTAATATGAGAATATTAAATTTACTAAACGATTCGTATTTAAGAATTCAAAGATTATATAAAATTCTGTTAAAATGTGTACTTCCATAAAGGAACAAAGGTGTGGAAATTTTTGCGAATAGTGTTAAGTATGCTGAAGAAAATACTACGAATAACTTTTGATCTAATAATCGGGTTTTGATGCACTAGGAATAAAATTTGATGTCTTGAGGGCTTAAGCATATTTTCAGAATGTGACTGCGCCCCACTTACTTTAAAAGCTAAAAAATTCAAATTCGCAGAGGAAAAAATGCTTTTTTATTCATGCTTTCATGTCTGTCTGTTTCGTAATTTAACTGTCATGTCTGTTTTCGTAACTTAGCTGTCATGTCTGTTTCCGTAACTTAACTTTCATGTCTGTTTTCGCAACTTAGAATAACATCTGGGCTAATTAACTTGCATATTCAAGACTAGATCTTTGAATTATAAAGATTAATTCCCAATATGCGAAAATCGGAACATTAAATAGAAAGTTAAACAGATTGCTTACATTTTAGTTTTGCGCAGTGTACAAACGTCATGATTTCGCATGAATTCCTTGTAGTCATTCATGAAATGATTAGAGATAACCTGAAACTTAAGACTCCTAACATCTGAGCAGCTCTTAAAGGAGAATAATTTTAAGCCACTAACTGATACTATTACCTTTTATTCTCTTTTAGACTCATTTTTAGCCCGACTTTACATAATTTTTAAATATTCTCTTGTGAACTGCTTAATTAGCTAAACATAGTCTGTCATGTCTTCTTTTAACCTTCATTTATAATCTTAAGCAGCACTGCAACTGAAACTTTGTTAGTTTTTTCCCTTGAGATGGTAGTTCTATGTAATTTTCTTTTGCATGTCTCTATCTTTCATCTTGTGTTTCAATTTTGACAAAAAGTTCCTCATCTTAGAGCCAAAACATTAGTGTATCTGTTTATGCGTGATTATTTGTCCGCTTTTCATGCTATTTAATTTTATTCATATTCAGAGTAATATTTTTTTAAACTGGGAATCGACAAAAATTAGTAGAAATTAAATTTGAGTTATAAACATGATGTTTGAAAATTCCCAATAGTTTAAAGTCACCATACATGTATTTTTTTTTTAATGAATGTTTTCTCCAATGATGCAAATATTCTAAAATTTTAGTTGCAAATTTTGAGTTGTAAGCATACTTTACAAAAACATTTCTCGGTATTTCATTAGTTAAAAGGTATTATGAAAATGTTGTCTAAACTCGCGGGAATCATAACATTAATCGGAATACGCATTACTGTTAAATGCTTTAAGAGCAAATTTTATTTGTACTTCCTGCTGAATAACGTAATTATATTTTATAACAAAGAAAATTTTCCCTTTTTAAGTCTTGAAAATATTTTAAATTGTGTTGGAAAATTTAAAATTTAAAAAATATACTATGGTTATCAAATAAAAACCAAAAAATAATAATTAAGTAAAATATTAAAATATTGATTAATATGATTCGAACTTATACAACATTGAACAAAATTGCATTGAATTCCGTAGCGTGTTTCCTAAACTAGATGATTTTGAATGTTAAAATATTATTTAGTTGCATAGAAGACTCTTTGATGTTTTCTAAATCATCAAACAAAATACACATTTACTTTGAATTACAGGAAATGCTTGTTTGTAAGCTTGTAACGGAAATCAATTCTCCAATAACAGTAACATAACAAAGATCACCCAAATACACTTGAAGTAATGAGAGTTTTATTTTTTGTTTACTTTGAATAAAGAATTTGCTTCTTTCTTAAGTAAAACACACAGAAAGTTATTACGGAAGTATTTTTGCTGGTTTATTTGATTATTATTCTCCTACGTTTCTTGATTGTATTTATTTTTTTCTAATGATTTATAAGCATTTTAGTTTGAGCAACATTTTTCAATGTTAAAGAGTTAGCTTTTCAATAATTGCAATAACTCTGTTTAAAAAAATCACTGTTTTTTATAGATATGATTATTTTAGCCATTGACTAAAAACATTTTTTGTTTTATATGCAAAAATGCAAACAATTTAGCAGATTGGAAGATTTTATATGCCAACCTAAACCATAGCTGTAACCATTATAATGATGAAAAATTTTTTGTGAACAATCGAAATTTATTAATGGTGACATTTTCAGTAAAGTGTCAACATTTTCCCAATCCCTTGGGTGTACATTCGTAAAATTACTTGTGAAATCGTGTAACACATTTAGAATACAAAATTAAAAGTCTATCATAATAGCTTTATATGCCAGCCACAACCACACAGTTTTGTTGACAATAATGTTCACAATTATGTTGATATATATATATTATTATGAACTCTCGAAATTAATGAATGGTGACATTCTCAGAAAAATGTTGACATTTCCATAGTAATTTTGGAATAAATTTGAAATACGGGTTAAATATCATTAGTTCTTACGTACAATGGTCAACATTCAACCTTCACTTCAATAGTGAATCCTATATTTCAGTTAAATATTATTATTGGGACTAACCAAGAATTTTGGGGCAAAGTAAAGGGAGGTTAGAAGGAATTAGAGTTAAATAGAAACACTTGGTCGGAAATGTTATGGAAAGTGGCAAGACAGGTATAAGAGACAAAGTGACACAAAAATGAGATCATCATAATTATTTATTGGTCAAGGATAGTACATGATATGTGAAAAAGTCACAAAAGATGTTTAAAGTCTCCATCATTGCTAGCGATGCATACATTACACCGTGAGGCTATGAATTGGCTGACTTGCTCAAATACACCTGGAATTTGTTAGATATCCTCAGTAGAACAGATGTTTCCTGCAACCACATATATTTCGGAATCTACAGTTATTGCATATACAGAACTTTTCAGTGCACCTCAAGGAAAGCTATCCATGTTGCTTAAAGTAGAGTGGGTGCCAGGGAACTGGTTGCCCAATTCATCGGTGACTAAACACCAGATTCAAATGTTCTCGAGCATATCTGTCCTAATGGGGAGGTACCCCATCAAATTTGGAACTACATATAGCGTCTGACACAATGTGGCACAGTGTCCAGTAAGCTTGATATAGCTCCTGCAAAAACAAAAGATAATTTTCAAACGTTAAGGCCTAGTTTCGTAGGACAGGTTGGCGTTACAAAACGTCAGCCTGAAACGAACGCTAACCGCTGATTGGTCAATCTGTGAGTTAGACAGCATACGTCATTGAATGCTCAGCCTGAACGACAACTGACGTCCGAATCAACTGCAGTTGGATTACAACGTAACGTTAACGCCAGAAGCAATGGCGGGCAACAGCCAACAGAGCAGTGAAATCAGTCAAGAATTTGATTTTAACATTAAACATAGCTTTTTCTTCATTTAGCTAAGCTATAATGTGTTTTTTCTTGGACATGGCCCTTTTTTGTTCTCTAAAGTACTGGTCGACAGTAACAAAATCAAAATAAAATATTTGTTTACATCATTAACGCATGCGCAATGCGAGATAATGTCGGCGTTGAAACGACTGCTCACACTGAGCTTACGAAACAGTATTTTGTTGGCGTCAGGGTACGTCAACTTTCCGCTGACTCCCAGAGAAGGCACTAGTTTTAAGAAACCAGATGCGAATTAATAAACATCAGACTATCTGGTGCATCTCTCGGTATAAGTACCTTTCGCGATACAATCTTTCTGGTGCTCATGCCTCAAATGACTGCGGCAATGCAGGTCTCTTTCTTTTAATGCTCTTGTTCACAATACCACCAACACATATATAAAATTATGGATGTTTTGTAAGATGCCTTTGGGATTGTGAACTTTTATATGCAATTCTTATTCAGCTGGTTACATTTATCGTTATAAACACGAAAAATAATTTTTAAATGACTGCAACATACGATTATTGTCCTAACAAGAACAAATGTTTTACTTTTTGAACTTCTTTCAGCATCTATTTAACTAAGCAGCAAACTAACTTTCTGTGATATAACTCGATTTTTTACAAGCCAAAGCATGTGTGTAAATAAAATGTCATCGACAAAACTAAATTGCATATTTATTGATAGTTAATATAAGATCATTATATCATATGGGATACGTTATAAAGATTATTCAAGTGGCATATCTTTCCCTTGTCTAAAATTATTATAAAATAGTTTTTCTTTAAAAAAGAGACATTTTGTTTTGCAAGCATTTTAGAAATATATATCAAGTTTCTTGATTTGAAAGCAAATAGAATAGCACAAAATTTAAGTGAAATTTGGTATTTATTTGTCAATTAGGAATTTTCCTACTTTAAGTAGAATTCGCATGAGGTTTCTTTAACGATAGCTAGAATGCCGTAAAAATGATTTCGATTTCTTCCATGGATTTATTCTGCCGAAAACAGAATATAAGAAAATTTAAATGGGCAAGGTCAGGTAAATACGGAACATTTCTCCCTTTAGGATTTAAATATTTGAAATGACTCTTGAGCGTTTTAAGTGGAAAAATATCCTTCCTATGGACTCGATATTGATTTTTTGCTTGAACTCTAACTTAAAATTATTTGTTTACTGTACATTTCCGCAATTATTTGTCGGTTATATTCCTCTAAAATCGCCAGGAGCACACATGCTTTTATGCACTTCAAATCGAGCACGAACTCTTGCAATCATCTGATATATTTACTTTTTATCAGTGTCTCATAAATTTCTTACTAGAGTTTGTGTACAGTCATAAAATAGATTGCTCATTTTTTAATATCAATACTTAAGTACATATTAGAACAAGAAAGCATTTTTCTTTAAGACAGAATTTTTCAATGTTTTTAGTTGTTAACTACGTAAACAAAGGTTTAAATTTCAAGTTAAATCTATGAAAGCTGTGGCTTTTGAAATATTTTGTGGAAAAATGGAGTTTTGCGACTTTTCAATTTTTTGATTTTTCAATTTTTAAAAATGTGTCATAAAATTATAAACATTTCGAAGCAAAAAATACGGTTACCATTTTAGCGAAAGGATTTATTCTTGAGAAGTCGGGCACCATTTTGTTACACAAACAGGCACACAGAGCCTGAGGCGCCTTGGATACATTTTTCTCCATAAATTACTTTGATAATTGTTTTATAATTTTTTTAGCAAAAAAAAGGCTTGAGGACATAAAATGATGCACGGATATTAATATTGTTTATATATGATGCTTAAATTCTGTTATTTTCATAACTTGAATATCTATATAAAACTTTATGAACACTTGTACTGATTATTTGCCTTGTACAACAAACTCAATTCATCATAGTTAGTGAATATGTAACTTTATATTGAATTTACATGTATATTACATTACATTAGTTGTAGAATAAAAATCATTACATTTCATTGACATTTACAACTATGAAGACTGCACAATGTTTTTCCTACGGTAAAATACTGAGATGTCCAGTGTACCTTCTCATTTATTAAATAACAAATTTTGTTACTAGCTTATCAGTCCTATGTTTCTAAATAATCATGAAATAAAGAAATAAATTTCAAATGTTTTAAGAATTTATTTTAAGACGAACACATTTTTAAAAACGGGGAACTAGTGTGCCGGTAGAAGTATTTTCTGAGTTAATCTGCATTATAACCTACATGATTAAAACTTTTTCTATACAATCAAGTGGAGATAAATATTGTAAAAATAAGGCACGCTCTAACTTAAGAAAAAAACTTGAATTCCTAAATAGTCGATAAAAATTAATACAAAACATACTTATTTAAATTTAGTTTGAAGCTTTAATAACGCTTAAAAGAAGGATGGAATAAGGCCATAATTAAAACATCTATATAGACATCAAATCATTTCAGATTCAAAACTGGAAAAGAAGTAATTTAACTACTAACTTTTTTTAACTACTTTTTTACAAAATAATATTTCTAATCCTGACTTCTTTTGCATAAAATTGCTTATTCTGAAACGTGATTGTAATAAATATTATACAATGTATACTACGTACATTGTACTCATAATATTTATTACTATCACAACATTAAAGACAACATATCTAAATTTATAGTCTCGAAATAATTTAAATTATTCTATATTTGAATAATTTTTAATAATTTCGTTATTGTTCTGAAACAAATGCTGAAAAGAGAACAGAACATATATGTATTATTCAAACACCGAAAAAAGAGTAGAATGATACAATTCGATATGAAACAATTTTGAAGTGAAAGAAGTACAATAAAAAAAGTATAATTTACAAATTCAGTTTGAATTCATTAAAAGGTAAATGTATTCAGAAACTACTATTTTTTTCATTTTTGTAGTTTCAACGGAAAAAAACATGAGTATTTCACAATGCATTATTAAATTTGTATACTGTTAAATATTAAATAAGAAATATATTTTAACACATGTGATATTTAGCTATTTCCATTATGAGAAAAAGGATTGGTATAATAAAGTTTAAATAATTTTAATGAATTAAGTCATTATATTGCCCAGTCACAAGTTGTTTGCCGAAATAGTTTATGACATTGAATAGTGTGTTTTGAAGTTAAAAAAGCAGAATATTAAATATCTAACTTATTTAAAAAATATATAATCCTTTTACCCTTACGTTTGTATTTTTAATTTATAATTCTCCAATAATTACTATCTTTTTGAGTCTTGATATTGGTAAATTGAGCAGAATATAATATTTTATTAAAATATTTAGTCACTACTTTGTTGTAAGCAATGTGCAAAAAAAATAATAAAAATTATCCAACCTGAATAAATCTTAATCGAATGATTGGATCTTTTCGTTCTGGAACTCAATCCTAATCGTTCAAAGGGGTTACTTCAAACATGCTAATTAAGTAGTACAAATAATATTTTGTCGCGAAATCAGAAGCAAAAATGTAGTTGAATAAACAAACCTTCCTTTCGATGGATTCCGATACCTGACCCTTAAAATATAGGGAGCAGTCGCAATCTGAGAAATATTGTCCAACCAGTTTGGTCAGGAGAGCGGTCGAAAGCTTAGGCTCCTTAATATTAGTTTTAGTTTTTGCGCATTTCACCATATCTTGAAAAGGTTTTAAGCGAATTAAAAAAAATTCCCACAAAATAATAAAATTCCTTTATCCAAAGATAATTCCATGCAAAAAATAAATTTCAGTAAATATTTATTGTTTTTTATCATTTTATTTTTAGTCAAAAAAAGTTTTGAATTGTAAGGTATAAAATTTTTTTACATCATTTTAAGGTATGTAATTATGTATATATCACAAAATATAAAATTTTAGGGAAATCGGTAGAACCTTAGAAATCGAATTTTAAAACATACGAATTTTCGTCCTACAACTTGAAGATCCAATCATTAGATCAAAAGTTATTTACGATTGCCAGCTCTTTCTGCACACTTTACAAAGCAACCGAATGAAAAAGAATAGAACATCTGAACAATTTTTAATATATTGAACGAATTTCCACGTACTAAAGCAATGCAATCTTCATTAAAAAGTTGGCATTCTACGTTTATACTCATTTTTTCTCTATCACAAGCACTGCAGTCCTTTGCAGGCCTTGTCCGACTCAACCATGCACCAATACTTTTATTGGTCACGAAAACTTTTCAACGTTTTCAGGTTTCCTTCGGTCTCATACAACCATTTTTAGCTCAGTATTTTTGAAGTTTTTTTTTAAAAATATTAAGTTTTATCATCCATGGTTTAACCACCTTAATCTATAACTGCGAATAACTTGTGTTATGGTAGTTTATAAGGTTTCCACAATTTAATGCTGGTGTATTTTAATCAATTAATTAGCTTCCTCCTGCATTGGATCAAAGATTGTTTCAAGATTTTTCCTCTGAAAATTGTCCAGTAAGCATTGTTTGTCTTTATTTAAGTTCCACGTTCCACTTGCTTAGAATGAACATGTGGTATCGGTCTAACATGATTTTAGTATGGTTTGAAGATTTAGGTAAACGAATCTGTTCTTTAATTTTAGTGATGATATTATAAAATAGAAGCATCTAAGATTTGGATGCAACTGGTCAAGGAGTTTCGGAACAATATTTTAAGGTTAATCACTTGAAACATTGAGGTAGCATGTTAGTTGGTTGAAATCCAATCATGATATCAGTAGTTTTTCGATGTTCCGGATTTTTATTTGCATGTTATAGGTGTATTCGAAATTCCACTCTCAGAAATAAAACTCTCACTTTTGACGCTTCAGCAATCCTTACGCTTTATTACGCTAATTTTGAGAATAGTTTCGTCACAAAATCACGTGATTTGTGTCATACCATGATCTCTCAAATGTATGACGAAAATGCTTCCTCAACTCGAAGTGCATTGTGAGAGATTGTTAACTAGATTGACGAACCTATAATGAAGACTAGACAATCGAAAATAAAGTGACAAAAGAAGTCGACTGGATTGTATGGTTATGAAGGAGTTGGTTTCGTAGCACGAAGGTCTTGGGATCGAATCCCACTTCGGACATGGATTCTCTGATCTATGTGTCCTTGTGTTGTTAGGGGACATTAAAATCCACTTATGTGGTGGCCAAGATACAGTCCTTCTTCGAAATGTTAGATACTCCAAACATTACGATTTTTTTATTGAAAAAGAGAATGATGAAATATTTCTTTAATTTTGACGAAATTCATTTCCTCGCAGACGGGACAATAATTATTTTATCAATTTGACAACAAATTCACTAGGAGCATATTTCCGGAAACGGTTTCGTCAACAACGAAGAAAGTTTCGTGATATTTGGGTATCCATTTTTTGCAGTGTGGCTAGATTAAATTAAAAAGCAAAGCAATTTTATTACAGATGAAACCAATAGATTACGTTTATCATTTTGAATGATTAAGCTGTATAAAAACTACACAAACAAAACAATTTTGTTAAAATTACTGTGATTTATAGTAATGATATTTCTGGTAAAAAAACAAAATTCTGACAAATAAAAACAAAATATACGGTATTTAAACCATTTATTTGGTAGTTTATTTTCCTTTCATATGGTAAAGGCTTAGCAGAAATTCTAATATTTAAAACTATCGCTTGTATTACTATACATTTAGTAATTAATATTAAAATGTTTTTTATGTTATGCAATATAGGTATCAAGACAAAATTAACAAAATTTACCACTTTTATCAAAATTATCATACATTATGAAATTATCTTTTATTGTCAATTTTACTAAAATTATTACTAAAGCGCTTCGGTTAAAATTGCTGAGCTATTTGGTGTTCACATAGAGCGAGAAATACAGTAGTTTGTATGGACTCTTTTCTTTAGTTTGTATGGACTAACTGGACTCTTTTTCTCAGCACACCAACATCGTTTAATTTTAATTTGCCATTAATAGCAAACATTTAATAAATCAATTATATTTCTTTCAATTATATTTCTTTTATATTTAAGTTTATCTCTCTCTTGTTTTATTTATTTTTTGTTTTTATTTTACTTCTATTTAAACGACGCATTTCTTAAAATTAAATTTTATCAGACTGAAAAATATGTTTACCACATAAAATTTCCTGTGAAGACTTTTTTCCGAAAATAAAACACTTTTCTACTTTTTGAGTAAAAGCTTTGTAAAGAGGGACATTTCTTAGTGCAGAGAAAGCAAGCAAACTTTTCCATCAGGAGAAAGTGACTTGGAGAAAATGGACAAATATTTGCTGACAGAAATGTTTTTATCGAAGCAGTCACGTGCAATATTTGTCCACAACAGTAATCAGATCATGGTCTGAGTGTGTAAATTGAAGTAGTAAGAAAAAGTTGGTACTCCGCTTTCCTCATTGCATTCATGAAAGGAATAAATAGTATTAATGAATAGCTTTATGAATAGCTATTTATATTTTATTTATTTATTTTTACTATTAAATTAGGATGCGTTCTTAGCAATTATAGTGCATATATTCGATGACTGTTTATTTTTTCCATGTAAGTATAAGAAATTTTCTGGTAAAACTACCGCACTGTGGGACATTTCTGGTAAAAAATTTAAAAAAAACATAACTCTGGTATTGAAACCAAAATATTCATATTAGAACCTATCATTTGGTATTTTTTTCCGAATATAGGGTGACAGTTTGCCAGAAAATCTTTTTTTTCATATCTATAGTTCTTATTACCACGCATTTGGTCAAAAATAAAAAGTAGAATCTACCGGATAAATAATTTTAATATTGTGCTTTAAAGTGCCATGACAAAATTATCAGTCTTTACTACATTTACCAAATTTCATCATGTATTTTAAAACTAGTTTCAGTGTTAATTTTAAGAAAATCTTTACCAAATCACTTCACTAAAAATTACCAAGCTTTTCAATCTTCTCATAGAGTTAAAAGCGCGTTAATCTTTCACATATTCCGATAATTTTTGCCATACTTTCTTCGAAGTGTAAAACAATAAACAAATTCAATTGGCATTAAGCATAAATTGCGTGCTTTTCTAAAAGGAATGTATTTAAATTATAAAAAAATATTTACTATCAACTTTATAATTATAAAATGTAGAGTTTATCTGTTATAATTTCGGAAGTGTTTTTGCTCTGTAACCTGAAATTCCATAGCAGGTGCAAAAAGCAGCTAAGTCTTAAAAAATTTTCATTTGATTTCTCCGTTCGGGAAGGACATGAAAAAATAAATTCTTCTCTTACACATTGTTGCAATGTTGCAATTACAAATGCAGATGTTTTTCTATTTTCAATAATTTAAAAAAATATTATTATTTTTGCCAGCATACAGGTCTATTAATTTTCAAAAACGAGATTCACCAGTCAGTTTATTTCTTTTGTTATCATTTATTTTTGATTTCCTATGTCACATGATAATCGGAAAAATCAACGTGGAGAGCATATGGAGGTGATGTTTTGAAATTGAACTTTTGAAAGATATCTGAAACTACGAGAATATTGTAGAAGTACGAATATATACTATGAGTTAACGGTAATTGAAGCAATAAATTGTAAATTACTCGAATATTTTTATGATTTTAATAAATCTTGAATCTCGATTATCACATGTTGGATACTATCAACAGCATCATTTTAGAATCTAATACTGAATATATATATATATATATACAACAAAATAAATAAATACAAGAAAACACGAAGAAAGCTAAGAAGCACTCGTTTTTGCGGATATAATCGTGTGGGCTGATGAAAAGATTATATCTTCTATTTTCTGGTTTTTTTAAAGAAATTTCATTTCTTTTTAAAATCAGTTGTTTGTTATTTTTTTTAATTATTATTCCCCCCCCCTTTTTTTGTCCATATGTCTATAATTTTCCTTTGTCTTATCTTCATTTTGAACTTTTATATATATATATATATATATATATATATATATATATATATATATATATATATATATATATATATATATATATATTACTGCGAAAGAAAAAATAAATAAAATGCTTTAATGTTTTAACAGTTTCGATCGATCCATGCCTTTCAGTTTTACGTGTGATTGAGTTGTAGATAATTTTCTTACCCTGTATAAACAAAATACCCGCTGGTGAATAATTAATTAAGCATTTTGTTGCATGAATGTCATAAAATGGTAAAATATTTTAAAAATAAATGCTGAATAGGTTAGAAAGCAGAAACTTGAGAAAAACAGAGATTCATATACTTTAATACATTTAGTAAAAAAAATGTGAAAGTAATAATTACACAGAAAAATTTATCTTATTTGAATACATATTATATTAACAGTATTTCACTATTTTAATTAATGTCTAATGTCATTTTCTATTTGTCAACAAAAAAGCGAAATGATAATTTTTTTTCTTAATGCGTTTTAGTAAAAGCTGTAATTTTGAAAAAACCTGAATTTCCAGTTATGTTTTCTTTTTTACCAGAAACATCATTACCAATAAAGTACAGTAGTTTTATCAGTTTTTTCTCTGTATAGTCTCCTACATTCAGAAAATATTTTGATTTATAAAAGTAATTTTATTCTACAAACGTTTGCACATATTATTAAAAATTAAATTGATCTGCAGCTCTTTTTCATATTATTTCAATAAGAAGCATTTTAAACAAAGTTGAAAAACAGAAATGAAATATTTCTTTTTATTGTTTGCATTTCTTAACACTAACCAGCGGCAAATTTTTTGGCAAAAGCATTTTAACGCATCATAAACGAAACCACCAAGATGATGCTTAATTTTGAGATTTGTTTGGTTAGCTACTTTCGGAATTATGAATAATTTGGGAAAAAAATTACATTATCATTACCATACAAGTCATAACCTTGGACAATGTAAAAATTTTCTTTATCTTAAAATATCGACCTCCATTTCTTTTTGTATATTAACAAATGTTTCAGTAAATACATAAATGCTGCATGGAATATATTAAACTGTTTTAACCCGTTCAGGTATAGATGTTTACGCAATTCTTCCTACACGGTCACAGTATCGTATAAGACGAGCCTTTCTGGCTTCTGATGCCTATGATCACACTGTTCTGATTTTAATTCGTGATTTCCATTTGGCACTTTCATTACATCTCGTAGAGTACGAGAATTCCTCCGACATTACATCTCGTAGAGTACGAGAAGTCCCCCGACATTACATCTCGTAGAGTACGAGAAATCCTCCGACATTACATCTCGTAGAGTACGAGAAATCCTCCGACATTACATCTCGTAGAGTACGAGAATTCCTCCGACATTACATCTCGTAAAGTACGAGAAATCCTCCGGCATTACATCTCGTAGAGTACGAGAAGTCCTCCGGCATTACATCTCGTTGAGTAAGAGATATCCTCCGGCATTACATCTCGTTGATTACGAGAAATCCTCCGGTATTACATCTCGCAGAGTACGAGAAATCCTCCGGCATTACATCTTGTAGAGTAAGAGAAATCCTCCGGCATTACATCTCGTAGAGTACGAGAAGTCCTCCGGCATTACATCTCGTTGAGTAAGAGATATCCTCCGGCATTACATCTCGTTGATTACGAGAAATCCTCCGGTATTACATCTCGCAGAGTACGAGAAATCCTCCGGCATTACATCTTGTAGAGTAAGAGAAATCCTCCGGCATTACATCTCGTAGAGTACGAGAAGTCCTCCGGCATTACATCTCGTTGAGTAAGAGATATCCTCCGGCATTACATCTCGTTGATTACGAGAAATCCTCCGGTATTACATCTCGCAGAGTACGAGAAATCCTCCGGCATTACATCTTGTAGAGTAAGAGAAATCCTCCGGCATTACATCTCGTAGAGTACGAGAAGTCCTCCGGCATTACATCTCGTTGAGTAAGAGATATCCTCCGGCATTACATCTCGTTGATTACGAGAAATCCTCCGGTATTACATCTCGCAGAGTACGAGAAATCCTCCGGCATTACATCTTGTAGAGTAAGAGAAATCCTCCGGCATTACATCTCGTAGAGTACGAGAAGTCCTCCGGCATTACATCTCGTTGAGTAAGAGATATCCTCCGGCATTACATCTCGTTGATTACGAGAAATCCTCCGGTATTACATCTCGCAGAGTACGAGAAATCCTCCGGCATTACATCTTGTAGAGTAAGAGAAATCCTCCGGCATTACATCTCGTAGAGTACGAGAAGTCCTCCGGCATTACATCTTGTAGAGTAAGAGAAATCCTCCGGCATTACATCTCGTAGAGTACGAGAAGTAATGCCAGAGGATTTCTCTAAGTTAGTATACTAATCTCTAAGCAAAATAGGAGGATTACTTCTATCTACTTTCGCCGGTCCTAAACGGGTTACACAAATTTCGAATTCGTTACTAATTACTAATTACTTTGAAATTACTAATTTTACTTTTTGCAAATACAGTACAGAATTTATACTTAAATTGCTATAAAAATAAACTGAAGCTTACGTCGATGGTTATTCTCTTTTCAAAATGTTAAACTGAACCTTATTCTAAATTCGTTATTCTTTTAAAAAGCAAATACTTTTTTTAAGATTTTAAAATTTCCTTTCAAATGTAAACAGGTTTAAGTAAAACGGCTACACATAATAAGATACATTTCATCTTTATAAAAATGCAAATTCTAAATGTTACTTTTAGGAAGATGTCAAGCGAAAATCTTCGATAATAACAGGTGTTGCCGACGGTCTTTTTGATGCAGCGCATCCCTGATTCTTCTCCTTCAAAAGATTTCCAAATTATTCAAATTCTGGAAAGCACGTCGAGAAATGCCTGATGAAAGAGGTTTAGAAAAGATGCCTGCCTTAGGCAACTATCGACTTGCTTTTCAAGAATTGAGGGCATTGAATTTAAAATAAGAGAATAAAGCAAAAATACTCTCAAAAAGATGATTTATTAATGATATGTAGACATTTTATAGAAATATGGAAGTTAGGTTTCGAGCAAAAAATGTGAAATTTTCAATACTTCAAGTTGCATAGCTGTAGTTGCATTTTGAGCTTTTACAGTATTTAGGTGATTTTAATGTTTTTTTGAGTTTATTTGCTTCGTAATGTTTTTTTAAAGTATTTAGTTTGAGATTTTATTAGCTAGTATTTATGAGCATTTTAGATACAACAATGTACAGTGCAAAAAATAAAAAACGAATCACCCTGAATAACTTTTGATCTAATAATTGTATCTTCACGTTTTTGGACTCAATCTCAAAGGTTTGAGGGGTTGACTTCAAATACTGTTAATTAATTAGTGTAGGCGATATTTCAAGGTACGGAATCAAACAAAAACATTCTTTCTCTGTATAAATATACATTTTTTATCGGGTTTGGATTTCTGAGTCTCAAAATGTAAAGGGTAGCAGCAATCTGGGTAATATGGTCAAAACAGTTTGGTTAGAAGAGCAGTTCGAAATTGGGACTCCTTAATGTTAATTTTACTTTTTGCTCATTTTACCATACTTCGAGAAGTTTTAAAACGAATGGAAAAATTTTTGTATACAATTATAGATTTTGTTTATCCATAGATAATTCCAGACGAAAAAATAACTTGTAGTAAATATTTTTTTTTTAAATATTCGTCGACGAATTTTAAATTGTATGGTACATAATTTCTTACATAGTTTCAAAGAATGCAATTTTAAATAGTAAAATTCAATATTTGCATGAAATCACTCGAATAATTCCTAAAAATTGAATTTTGAACAAGTCATATTTTTAAAATTCGATTTCTCATAAACCATTCGACCGATTTCGCTAAAATTTTACATTTTACCATTTGAATTTACCTTCTATAAAACGACTTAAGATATTGTATACTTTCAATTAAATAATTGTTCGACTATGGTTTAAAAAAAATATATATAAAATTTACTAAAAGTTATTTTTTGCAGGGAATTTTCTCTTGAAAAACAAATTTTATAATGTGTATGCCCAGTTTTTTTATTTAAATTGAAAAGTTTTCGAGATATAGAGAAATACTCAAAAAGTAAAACTAACATTTGAGGGGCAGGAAAAGTACTGCTCTCCTGACCTAAGTATTGGTACCATTTTTTAAAGATTGCTGCTATCCCATATATTTTGAAAGTTAGAAATCCAAATTCGTTGAGAGAAAGTAATGTTTATTTAGAGAAAATACGTTTTTGTGTCAGGTAAATTTAAATTAAAATATCTTAAAGTATTTTATGAATTTAAAATATTGTCTGCATTAATTAATTAACCTATTTGAGGTCACCACCTTTGACCCATTAAGATTGAGTCCCAGGAAGTGAAGATGCGATAATTAGATAAAAAGTTTTTTTGGGTGGTCTGTTTATGTTTTGCACATTTTACACAAAAGCTGCTCTGTGATCATGTTTATTACTATATTTTTGAATTTTGGACAGAGATAAAACACATAGAAAGGGTTCCATAATAATCACTGTCGTGCGACTACCACTACAAAAGTAAAATTACAATTCACTAGTATGACATGTTAATTAGATTTCATGTCGGGGTACCTTTTCATAGATGAATGCTGACATTTGCGATATGACACTCCCACATTGGTGACCCCGACATGATGTGAACATGCCTTCTTCGATGGATGGTCCTCATTGAACAGTTGACTTGCTACTTGTGACTGAGACATTATCCACCTCCTTCCGTTGTTGCTACGCAGTCTCTATCACACACAGCGTTGGTCCATACACTCTACTACTAATGGCAACACAGGAGCGACCACGACAGTGAACTTAATGCAGCTCTCACGATCAGCACACAAAAGTGCGGTCTTCTTAATACAGCTCTCCCGGCTTCTCACAAAATAGCAATGAATCAACTTGTGGTATCCCGTTCATCGAATTCTATCACGTAGTTATAATTCTGGTGGAGGAGTACTGTAGTTCATCTACCACTGAATGAATACAATTCTAATTCACTAATATATAAGGCAAGTTAACTTGATTCTACGTCGAGGTACCTTTACATAGATGAATGTAAACATCGTCGATAGCTTCCTTCTCCACAATCACAACTAATACATTTTAGAATTGTTGTCAAAATGAAGTAAAAATTAACCATACACAATGTGAATTGGAACACGATATTTAAACATAGAAAAAAACTATATGATATTGAATTTCAGCAAATCTGTACTAAAAAAGGAGGGATTAAATACATAAAAACATATTTTATTAATGGACGAAGCAGAGAAGAATTGAACGGCAATTTTTAAAAAACACCTCCAAGGCATCATCCGGCAATCAAACTAGTTTGGGCTGTTCAAACTGTTTTTCAGGCTCATCTTTCACACTAGAGGTTCGACATATTTATAAAGTGTTTTGTTTCCACAATGCATAATTATTAATTTATGTTTTAATGTTTAACAATTTTAAATAATTTTAAGTAATCGAGTAATAAGTTTGAAATACATTTTTTTTTATTTCAATCTATTTTTTACTCGAATATACTGTGTACATATTTTAAATAGATAGAATATATTTTAATTTAACTAGATGCTTTTTTAATACTTTGAGTAAACATCAAAGAATATTTTTTTAACAAAATAATAAGGATTGAATAAAATATTCATTAAGTATTTTAAAATATCATAAAAACACTTTTAAGTGGCTGTTAATATATTATTTTTATGAAACATCCTTTTTATAACTATATATATTTTTTATTTTACTAGCCTAATTAAATGAAATACCACGATAAGAAAATCTTCTAACTTCCTGAAATAACAAAGATCTAATTAAAATACTTCAAATATTTTATTAAAGAATAAAAAATTGACTCAGCAAAATTGAAAATTAGAAATGACAATTTTTTCATTACACTTTTTCTTAAGCTCACTCAGATTTTTTTCAAAAAAAGAACTTTAATTTGTGTTTTAATCTATCTCTTCTAGAAACACAATTTTTTTTTTTGCTTTTTAAGGAAGGGAATTTAATCTGATTGGCTGCTATATTATAATTAAATCAGAATAACAAGCTCAATTAGGCACATTTTTTTGCAACCTTAAAATAAATATACTTTAATTTGTTAGTTCTTGAATATTTTGTTTTAAAAGATAAATACTTTTATTTTAGTTTAATTATCTCTTGAATGTTAAAAAGCAAATTTTCTAATAAAATTTTTTTTATTAATAATTATAATTCTCCTTACTAATGATTTTTTATGATCAATATGATAAAGCTGATTCAATAGCATGTTTAAACATGCTTAAGATTAAAGAATTATTAAAATATATTAAGTTTTCGAGTAGACTATATTTGAGAGCTCCCCTTGATTCTCGTCAAGTTGTGATCGCTGTTGATCGCCAAGCTGGGCGATGTTGAAATCCAATCGTGATGCTGATTGGTTTAGATTTTAGCATTATTTTTAAATGTCCAACGGTATATGTAATTTCAGAGGTCCGTTAGTTCTACATTGGATACCGGCTGATAAGGTTACTTTAGCTTCTGGTCAATAAGATCAAAGGTATGTGAGCAGTCATAAAAAGGGACTTTGGAAAAAAATTTCACCGCCAGTCCGGTACCACAGACGCCATTTTCGATTCGTATTTCGCCGAATTTATGTGGCGAAGCAGGTACACAGATTCTATTCATGATAAATTTAGACAATATCTAACTGCTATTAGAGAATTCTGTGCACCTAAATCTGAGGATATTCTAGCTTAATGAGGAAGTGAGTTGGTTTTTTCCTTTTCTTTCTGTGCTTACTCCATTAATTTTTGTTTCGATTCAAAATGCATTTTATTGGGCGTATTAAGTTTGCTTATATTGGGTTCATTGCAGTTTTGGCCGATGTTTTGTTGAAATTTTTCAATGTTTTATTAAAATATCATTATGTTTTGACCTCTATTCCTGTTACCACTGCGTTCCGCGCAAACAGGAATGGCGCCAAACATAAGTCGCCAAGGGGCACCCTCAACTATATTTTTACCAAATTTTCAAAGATTTTTATGAACTATTGATCTTTAGCGGTCACCTAGACTTTACGAACTCAATGCTACACAGCTCAATGTGATCTCCGTTTTCAGGAATTCGCCGCTTTGCAGCTCCAAATGTGAACTTAATATTTCATTGTTGCTGCCTTAGATAGCATTGCTTAGATTGTAAATTCTTATTAAGGCTATTGATAAATTCTTAAATCCAAGAAGTAAGAGCTTCTAGATCTCGAATCACTCCATCATTTTGATTTACTTTATTTTAAATTGCATATTTCAAATAAGAGTAAACGTAAATTTTATATTTCATGCTTGTGAAGACCACTTTCCATTTATTCAACATTTCGGAGGTACAGGCTTTAGATTAATCAGAACCCGCATTTAGGACTTCTCATTATTAGCCAGTAAATTAACCAAACTTCAGAAATCTTAGCCAAAGGAACAACAATTACAAATTTTTTATGATTGATTTTTTTTGGTACAAAACTTTTAATCAAAACACAACTGTACTAAAAATGGAATTATTTTATAACATGTAAATTCAAATCAAAAGTCAATTTGGAGTGGAAGGTAGAGTAATTGAACAATGAATGGTAAGGAAATAGGAATAGCTTAGGGCTAATTTTTGATTACTTCTTAGACTAGAGGCAGTAATATAAAGATAAACTTGAAACATCATTATGTTGTTGTCCCGTTGTTGATGTGTTATTGTCACAAGAAAATATATTTTCTTCAAAAACAGTTAGATGATAATACGTATATACTTAATCTGTTTTATTGACACAAACTGAGGAAATGATTTTGGTCACGTGATATCGCACGATCCGTTAAGGAATGTATTCCTCTGTATTTTACTGTAATTTATCTGTTGCTTACGTAATCTCTCTTGCTGCTTATGCCAACATTATCTGGACTTATTATAATTTCAATTGATTAGGTGACATATCTAACGGAAATTACTGTAATCGAAAAAAATACAGGATTCGTTCAAAAAAATTCCTTTTGACCTTTTTTTTTCAATTTTTTTTTCCGGGATTGAGGGAGTATATATTTTTCTTTTCGGTAGAAAAAAATCATTCACCAACATTTCTGCCAAAATACAATTTTTCTTGGCGAGTTTAAGATTTAATTGCATTCGGCGAGGTTTCGAATGCTTTACGCGGGCACTGTTTAATATACACTGAGTGGCCAAACTATTATGACAACCACCTCAATACATTGTTAGATCCCCATTGGCCGGTAATACTGCTGGAATTCTTTTTGGCATATATTATATGAAATGTTGGCAGGTGGTAGGAAGAATTTGACTCCATTTCCGATGTACTTCACTTTTCTGTTCCGTCAGATTGGATAGCACTGGATCCAGCTATCTAATGCCCCGTTCAATCTCATCCCACAAATTCGCAATGGTATCGAGATCTGGTGATTGTGGGGGCCAACGAAGCAATGTAAAGTCACCTTCATGTTCTTCGAATCATCTAACGACAATACAAGCTGTTTGACAAGGGTCATTGTCTTGCTGATAGTATCCATTCCCGACAGGGTGCACTATTAACATAACACTAAAGTACCCTTGGTCATTCAGACATTGTTCCATGGGAATCAAAAGATCCATGCAATACCAAGAAATTATCTTCCAAACCATAACATTGCTTCCACCTGCTTGAAGTGTATTGGCAATGCAGTTGGGGTCCATGCTTTCGTGCTATTTTCGCCATATCTGAACCCTGCCATCTGCAGGGTGTAATTGAAAACGTGATTTCAACAGATAACATGACCCTTTTTCAGTCATCTTGTGTCCAATCTTTATATTCCTTCCAAAACTGGTGACGTTTGCTCTTTTTTAAGGCTGACACAAATGCTTCCGAACAGGTCGTCGGCTCCCATAACCTATACGGTGTAATGTGCGGAGCACAGTTCGTTCAGAAACGCTCTTAGTTGCACCATAAATACGATTCCCCGCTATTTGACGTATTGTTGCTGTTCTATTGAACTGGACAACCACTAGCCTGACGTTGAGACCCGTTTTTCTGCATAGTGGCCTACTCTCTGTAAACAATAATAACTGCTGCTCTCGAACATTTCACAAGAGCAGCCGTTTTGGTGATACTGTTTCCGACGCTTCGAGCACCTACAATCACCAAATCAGTCACGTTTTTTCCCATATCTCCGCATGTTCGTTTTTTCCCATATCTCCCATAGCTCCGCTCCAACAATTACACAGGGTAATTGTTGGTTCATTTGCCTTATATTCCTTTTTTGCAATCTCGCCCTCTAGCGGCAGCACCATGACGCAATTGCTCATTTTGCATAAAACTCAGTTTATATGCAATCTCAGTAAGGTGGATTCTCTTTAATATAGAGTCTATGAAGGTAGACTAAATGTACCAATTAATAAGAAAGAAGGTATACATTGAGGCCTATTCTCTGTTTCTGAAAAAAGTGTTATTTTTAAAATATTTTGTAAGAATGGCTTAATTTCTAATATTATATTAAAAATATTATGCGTTTATACCATTTTGGCATATTGAATGACTAAGCAATTTCAAGACTTAATTAGAGAATATATATATACGGATGTCCAAAAAAATAATATTGTGTAATATCGTTTAACAAAAGAAAGCTCAAAACACTCCCATCATCATAAGGAGGGTCCTTTCAGACAGAGAAGCAGTCATCCATTTGTTTTAGTTGTTTTCCTCATTGTTATTTTCGTTGGTCCCTACTGTATATTTCTATATCCAAACATCTTCCAGGTTTGTCTTGATTTCATCAAAATAAATGTGAGACAAGAAAAAAAGACGATGGGTTGTTCAATCATATTTAGCGTTGTTGAGCACACTACAACTTCAGCAAAATATCAACCCTTCGAAGTAAACTCCTTCCAAAGTAGTTATGTAGTATTGTTTCTGCTAAACGACAAAACTTTGATGTAATTCTTCAGTTTGAGGGAACTTCTTTAACTTTTCTTCAACATAGCAATACAATGGTAGCGTTTTTGAAAACTTTTCCACCAGGGTTTTGAAATAATTTCTCTTTAAGAAATACTTACTGTATTTAAGAAAATAAAAGGAATTCATTAGTAGAAGTGACATGAACAAAGGTTCAATAATATTTATTTTATGTCGCATGTCTACAAAAAGGAGACTAAAATGTTATGCTAATTTAAGAAACAAATAAAACAAAACTTCAACGTGGAAAAAAATTCTGGTAAAAAATACCGTACTATATAAAAATGGTATTTCTGGTTTAAAAAAAGCATAATTTGTTATTAAAATATATAAAACTGAAAAGTAAACTTAACTAAATAAAATATACGAATAACCAAAATATACGGTTTTAAAACCAGTTACTTGCTAATTCTTTTTGCTCGTATGGTAACGGCTTACCAGAAATTCTAGTTTTCAAAATTATAGTTCTTATTACCAAACAGCAAGTAAAAAATACAAAACGGAAAAATAAATTTCCCTGAATAAATGGTTCTTTTGCCCTACTCAAAAGTATCGCGATAAAATTAGCGAATTTCAGCACATTTACCAAATTTTATCACATATTATAGAAGCATATTTACTTTTATTTTTACCAAAATAATTACCACAGCGCTTCGGTAAAAATTTCCGGAGTATTAGGTGTTCTCATTGATTCTTGCAGCTATGACCACCCTTTTTTTCCTCAGTGTAAAAAAGTTAATAATAAGATTGAACAAGCGTGCCAATCTTAAGATAATTCTCAACTAATATAAAAAACTTTATATTGGCATTATATTTTCAGCATTTTACTTAAGTAGACTTTTTATAAAAAAAATATTGTTGACTATCATAACGTTATAAAAAATATATTTGTAAGAAAATTCTAACTCTTCCACCAGCTTCAAAATCATATTTTAAACCTTTCTTCAACAATACACATACTTAAAGCTATTTTTATTTTCAAAATGATACTTTTTTGAAGAAAAAATACTGCATAAATGTTTCTTTTTCTCGAATCTCGAAGCCTACAAAATGTTCTCGTTCTGGCATCCCTCGTGGTTATTTTGTCGCCAATTCTTCTTATCAAATCAGAAGAGACTTACTACGAAAAGCACTCAACAGTGCTTAGTTTTATTGATTACGCTGTCACACCACATTTATTCATTAGAGCTCTTTCTCTTTTTCATTTTAGAATTTTTTTTTTCATGGACATCATCGTAAGGGAGATAGATTTTGAGTATTTTCAAAAAATTTTAAGCTGAGTGAATCGTTTATTTATTTATTTACTTTATTTTTGAAAAAAGAAGCTTTTTTTTAAATGAATGTTGCTTGACTTTTTTAATTTTCTTAACAGCTTAAAGAAATATTGCAAAATTGTGCTTTAAAATATCATTAACAGTTGAAATGATATTTTTGATGCATGTATTTCTTGTACGAATTTTTATATTTATATTTCCAAACCTGCCAATAATTGTCCAAACCTGCATTCAAACAAGCCCAGATTTATTTATTTTTTAAATCGCAGTCAAATGATTTGGCGAAAAACTTCCAGGGCTTTCCAATTTGTTTACTGAATCCACAAATTAGGATAAAACAAAAAGTTCTGATAATGAATAATAATTATAAGAAAAAAAGAATTGAAAAAAATAGACAAAATACCGGTATGAAGGAGTATGAGCAGCCAGTTCATAATAAATACCGGTATGAAGGAATATGAACAGCCAGTTCATAATATCAAAGCTCACCTAGCGGCTTACGATGACATTTCCGGCCATGGGGGTTTCTTATGAAATTATTTATTCTTATGATGCACCATACCTTCTCTTTACGTTTATAATCCCTGTATTGAGTTACACAGTATTTAGACATGTTATATGGCATTATGACAATAAATAACTTCAGTATCATCTGTAATAATAAAATAAAGAGTTTGTATGTGTGTATGTTTCTCATAACTCCAGAATCATTTCTTTAATAATCCTGAAGTTTAGACGAGCTGCAAAAGGGCAAATTTAGCTCCGAATCCTAAAACTTATTTGAAATTTTTAATTAGTACGTTCGTTAGAGCCGTCTGAGAAATGGAATCTTTTTTATTACCATAGAACTCACCATTGATTAAAATAATAATACAGACGATTATTTTTTCTATCATATTTCTCAAAGATTACATCAGTGATATCTGCTAGCTTCCAGCTCTCATTAAAAAAAGTTTTTATGCACGATATTTAGGATTAATCTTTTTTTAATTCGTCGAGTCGGATTAACTGAATGGTCAGCATGAGCATTGTAGCATAGGATAATTTTTTCAAAAAATTTGTATTTCCAGAGTTATTTGAAAACACGTGTTAATTGTTTTTCCTCACATTTATGCTTTTAAAAACGTGAATCTATAAAACTAAATAATTTATTTAATTGAAATTTAAAAAGAAATAATAAGTTATGTATAGAAAAGTAAAATTAATATTAAAATAGTACTATAGTTCGTTCACCAGGAGTTGGCACTTGGCTCTGCCTTCCTCACGTGGTATCCGACGATACTATTTCGCTATTTTTGGGAGAAGGATGTGAACAATCCTGAACAAGGTTGCTACTTGGCGATCGTATGACAAAATTATTTATTTAGCAATCTTTATGTGCATTTTTTTATCATTAAATAAGAGTATTTCATAAATTTGGTGATATTTTTCTCTTTTGAGTGAATAGTTCTCCCTTTTCGAGACATTTTGGTGAAATATATTTAATTAGCTAGAATAACGAAAGGCATAATTACAGATAATAAAGCGAAGTAAGTGATTGAAAAATAATTCACTGTCTTCAATTTCAAGCGTGGAGACGTTTCTATTCCCGGACTGAAATGAACTCTTCGTCCGAGGACGTGGAGCCAAGTGCCAGCTCCTGGTGAACAAACTATACTTCGTATAGGAGAGGCATACAAAAAAGCGATACTCTTATTGACGATGATGCTTAGTTCATTTTGGTCATAGGCACTACTGGTATTATGGTAATTGGTGCATTTCTAATAGGTACCAAATGTACAAATATAGGTACAATGTATTATAATAATGTAGTCGATACCTATTAAAACTGTATCAATTCTGGGAAGCTTTAATATAGATACCGCGACAAAAGGTTTTTTGCAGGCATAAGTACCGAAAAAAAATCTCGTGACTGTAGTTAATTTTGACAGATATAAGTTAACCTCAAGCAATAGTGTCATGCCAAATTAATTTGAATATATTTTATTTATTTTGATGGGATGAAGTACTAAAAACGTGTTTAACTTAATCTAATAACATAAAGTCACCAGGACGGACAAAATATGAAGATTTCTGCAGCCTTATTACCTGTGCTAAGTATATGTCTCTCCGTTTTGTGCAGGATTTCGAAATGTTGTTCAGGACTGATGTATAAATTGCTTACATTTTTCCACCTCGTATGAAGAAACGATATACAGCTAGTTTCATATATTTAAAAATATATATATATTAGCAGTGAAAAAAAAACGTAAGGTTCTATCTTACCTTCCAGTTAGATTATCGACCTATTATATCCCAACTAAAACAAAAGGTAGAAAGGCGGTGGAATTACCGCCATGGTAATGAGTACCACTTAATCGATCGATTCATTTATTAGAGCTTCGTCTGCGGGCATCCAAACTTCGGTAAGAAATCTGAAGTAGGAAATGTTCTCACCATTAATATTTCTCCGTTACTTTTCTTGCTACATAAGTAATAGAGAAATGTTCCGAGAAAAGATTTTAAGTGGGGCAATAAATCAGAAAAGGACATTCCACAATATTTCAACTTCCTTTGAGTTTTACGAAAAAGCTAAATTAGAGTAGACATTGATGTAGAAAAGTGGTTTTACGGAGAATATATCTTTAGTTACTTTAAATTTAACGATACATTCTCTTTTCAGAATAAATATTTTTTTGCTGCATTCTAAAAGGAATAAAAAGGCGAATAACGTTTTAAAAATATTGTAAGAAATTTTAAATGAGCGTAAGGGTGTAAGGTAAATTTGATTTATCTAAAATGTGATGGAAATAAGTGACTGTGAATTAATTATTTATACTTTATTTCTGGGTCTTTAAACAACAGTATCAATTAAGTCTTTTTGTGGTTTAAGAATTAAATTCCGTAACTGTGGCATATCTTGATATAATTGGCTTATACAAAATAATGTATTGTTAATAAAGGCATGAAGTGTTGGGCAGCATTTTTTTTGTTGGAATTATTAAAATGTTCGAACTACAAAGGGGAAGAATTTTGTTTTCAGTATATATAGTTGATACTTTCATAGGTACTATGTAATATGTTGATGGCAATTTTAGGTTTCACAGATATGTACTATTGTAACGGTTCCCAATTTGTTTTAGCTACGGAATCCTAAATGATTGAATTTATTTTAGTTTAACCCCGATATTACAAAAAATATTTCATTAGCTGTTCAAAAATAAAGAGAGCTAATTGTTCTTTAAACATTCAGTGCGTCTTTTAACACTGCTTTTTGATTTTAAAATATGGTATTTAAAGAGGTATTTTATTTCTCTGTTTTTATAAAATTGCGTAAAATAAATTGTTATTTAATGTGACTTATTGAATCAAAGAAAGAATTATTATTGTATGATTTTCATTATTAAATATTCTTTATAATAGCTTATAAATGTGCATAATCAGAATCTTAACATTTTGATTATTTTCACATACTAATTAAAAACACAACACAGTTTTTAAACTTATCTGAATCATGCCATTTTACGTACAATCATTTGAAATATAGTTTCAGATCTTTCAATAAAGTGAATGAAAAATATTTTTAAAAAGGAAATACTATGGTCAAAATTACCTGAATATGGTAAAATTTACCGTATTTCTGGCTCTATGGGAACACCAGAAAGCTAAATAATTGCTATCGAAGCCCTTTTGTAATGACTTTGAGAATCATAACAATAAAATATAGTTTTGTAATATGGGATAAAATTTTGCGAATGTGGTAAAATTTAGTAATTCTATATTAATACATCAGAGCATGAAATATAAACCATTTATTTGGTTAAATTTACTTTTCAGTTTTTAATTTTTTAATAAATGTGTGGAACTAAGAACGATAATTTTAGAAAACAAAATATCCGGTTACCATACTAAATGCCATTACCATACGAACAGAAAAAATATGAAATGAATGGATTAAATACCGGACATTTTGGCTTCATAATCCGGAATTATGCTTTATTTTACCGAAAATGTCATTAGCATACAGTACGGTAATTTTACCAAAATTTTTTTTTGTGTAATATGCAACTTTAACTGTTTAATATATCATACTGCTTTTTTTTACGCAGTAACCACCTGGAACTAAGTATTTGTTATAAACTTATTTTTAATGGAGGGATGAATAAATAAATGAAACGTCGTAAATAATAAATAATTTACCTACATATTAAAGAAATTGATGTTTTTTCTAATGTTTCTGAAATTTCAGATATTTTTGAGTACTTGAAATCATTTGTGCTGTGTTAGAAAATTTACTTTCTAAGGAATTATTTTCTTAACTCTTTTTTAAATAACGATGCATGCTGAAACTTATCGTGAAAAGAATAACGGGTAAAAAATCCTTGCAAAGTTATTTGAGCAACTATTATTCACTTTCGATGATACACATCCAACTTCGAAATTTTCTGAAAAAAAGAATAATAAAAGCTTTTCTAGACATTATAAAACGCTTTTTCCTTAAAGATTAATAAACTTTAAGTCTTTATCATAAAAAAAAAAAATATTTAAAAAAAAAATTCATCGACTTGTAAACCTCGCTTTTCTGAGGTATATTTCCTTTGTTCTTTCCTTTGTAATAAGTTCACTTGCCACTATTCTTTTAACGTTATAATATAGCCTGAAACTGATTAATTACGATTTAGATTTTTGAAAGGTAAACATTTTTATTCAACATAGCTTAAGATTGAATAAAGAAGCTTACAGCAATAGCTTTTCTTATTATTTGAACAATATAATCGTGGCATTGAACGTCAAAATGAAAGTTTATTTTCAAGGATTATCTTCTTTTATATAATAGTTTCGGAATTTTGAAAATACAACTTTTTATATCAGGTTGATACATTATCGATATTTTGTTATTCTGAAATAACGTACTCTCATTTGCCTGTAGGGGTTTGTAAAATAGACTTTATAATGATGTCAATCAATCTTGATGTAATTTATTTTAAAATTAAATAATATGTGAAAACTGTGTATAAAAAATGTTGTCAAACTAAACTCTGAGAAAAAAGACTCAACGTTGAAAATTTATATCGGTACTTTGAATCATCAAGTTATGGACACAAATGTTCCGGATTATATAGCAGATAGCGCCCTAAAAAAATTTCTGTCTCGCACTTTCTCTACAGTGGTGCAAATAATCATGCAATTCTTTTACACCTCTACGAATGAAGGATGTGAGAGAAAGATGTTTATAAGTTGCCGGCAAGATTCGAACCAATGACTTCCGAGATCGTAGTAGGATGATCTACCCACCATTGTTGTGCAACTCACTAGCGGAAGAGTGAAGAAGCTTTATATAGTGGCCACCGAAATGAAACATCATCAACGCAACATTTTATTCACTTAAAAGTTTTTAAGAATTAGAATTATTGATCTCCTGACTAGGCAATTGGGACTATGTTTTCCAAACTGCAAGCTTTTGTACCATTCAAAATGGAAATCAGTATGCCATGATATGACACTGCAGCCACCGCTATATAAACGCAATTCTCCCACGACTGGGGTGTACAACCATGATGGTTAGAGCATCCTACAACGGACCCGAAGGTCCTTGGTTCGAATCTTGCCGTCAGGTAACAAGCATATCTCCCTCCACATCACTCTCGAGACTATGCATTTTGCACAAATATGAGTAGATTCTGCTTCAATTTTGAATTTATGGAGTTTTCAAATTGGAAAATTATTTGTGCTGGAGATATTTTAATCTATTTTCCCTCTATTTGGGGAAACCCTTCTTTGCGGTGAACGTTCATAGAGTTGGTTTAGTAAAATCGACAAGAAAGAAGAGATTGTCATTGATACTTTTTAGGTTGGGCCAATTATTTTATGCCGCAATTTTAGTTAATGAATAAACGTAGTTAAAGAATGTAACATAACAACACGTCATAGGTCAATTGCTTCGTTACGTCATGACAACTTTCTGATTAATGCACACCAAATCAGAGGGAATGATCAAATCAGTACTCACCCCTTATATATGCAAATTTTAAAATTAATAGTCTTCAGTTGCCATGGTTGCCATTTATCTTTCTTCATCCATGATTAACGAAAAGAATATTAGTAATGATTTGGTAAGGGCATTTTTTTTCACTACATTGTTAGAACGTTCATTATGAAATTAATTACGGTGAAATATCTGACAGCAATTTGTCCATCCAATTAACCATAAAGTTTATGGTTAGGAACATTTCTTTACCTTTATATTGTTCTGAAACCGTTTACAACTAGTGCAGTTAAAGAGCATCAATGCGAAACTAAACGGTTTTGCAAAGATTTACAACGTATATAGTTTCTATAACATAAAAATAAAACTTAAACAAACATTAGAGCTCTGTGGGTGTTGCGCCATTTATGCATGAATGATAGTTTCGTATCCTAATAGTCTAGGATCACTGATTGAGGAGTACAGAACTCTAGAATCATTTCATGAATTGAAAAAATGGGCTGTTAATGCAGGTCAAATGTACGCTATGATTTGAACTGTTAACCGGAAATGAGATTGACCTATTAGTCTTCTCAGCTACTCTAAGTACCCAACTGCACTTAACAATATGGCGTCATAGGGTGAATAGAATTAAGGTTGCTAAACCATATTAAGTAAAAGCAGTCAATAAACAATTTTTCTCACGGTCCACAATTTTAATACCCTTTTTATAGTTATTTGACTGTTTTGTTTGAATATGGTAAGATAACAATTACAAATATGGCTAAATAAATTGCCATTTAATCATTTTTACTGAGAAATTTCTAACAGCAAGCAACAAAAGTCTTACTTTATTATCGATTTTAACAATATTTTGTTGATTTTTAACACCTATATTTTTTTAAGTATTAAAGAAAACCATTAATGTGTTTAAAATCTAGAGATTGTAAAAAAAAAAAAACTAGATTTAAAGGAACTAAAATTTGAAAAATAACTGACTTTGCTGGTTCGTATAAAAAACGTCGTCCACATTTACAGTTTATTAAAGTGTATTTTATATTCTTTCAAAGATTCTTTTAAAGACAACTTTCTAAAATGAACAGATTTTGAGTCATCGATCATTGAAAATTCAATATTCTCTAAAAATGCAATGTATATTGTAAAATAAAACTTGACATGTTTTTTTCGAAATTTCTGATACGTTTATCTTCTTTCCATCCTAAAGGCATCTCTGTCACAAATGGGTATCATGTGAAAAATTTAAAAATATATAGAATACTTTTTATTGAAAATATCCAACAAAATACTTTTTTTATACGTCATATTCACAGTGAATTTAGTTTAGAATGACGAAAAGTGTTATGCATCTAATTACGAAATATTGATTTTAAACGTGATTTCGAGAGATTAATGATCAGAATTTCGAAATGCATTAAATATCAATAATTAGAAAATTAATTATTTCGTTTAATTTATGATATATAAAGTAAATTTTTTGGATCAGTAATCCCTCAAAAAATTCACAAATTTGATTTTCCATTTCATACCATTTTTAATTTTTTTTAGAAAAACCATATTCGACGTAGATAGTTTTGTAGAAATAACTTTTATTTCGTACTTTACGGTTTTAACCTTTTTTTTATTTTTTAAGCATTGAAAAAATATTTCTTTTTCAAATATATAAAGTATTTTATAAGGGGAGTCGGTAGGTCCTATATCAATAATGCTAAAACTAACCTTTTTCGATGTACCTTTTTCCAAGAAACCACTGATGATGTCGCTCTGAGATTTCTTAGGGTTATTTAAGATTATATCAGTTGCATGTAACGACCAACAACCAACAAGCTACTCCTGAACATATACTTCAATGCCTAAATATCTCTAAAGTGGACCTCTTTTCAGATCCACTTTTTGTTACAGACTTACTCAGAGTCTCTGGAGTCATGGACTTGGTTTAGCTCCGCTAACCGTGTGGGCCAGCAACAACAGCATATCAGTTGCATGCTGTGATAATAATTTAGTGTGAACAGGAATACTTTTTGAGTTATGAAGGATTTTTGATAAAACTTTTTTAAAAAAATTAAAAGTTCACAGTTCATTATTTTTTAAAAATTTTCTGTCAAGCATATACATTAACAGTTATCACACTATAAGTATGCACATGTAAATATTCTATAAAAAACTGAATCAATATCTTGTCCAGATGCTGAGAAAAAGTCATTATTGGTGTGTGTCTTACCGACTCTCCTTAAAGAAAATATCTCACGAAATACTTATTTTTACTCATCACACTCACAGAGAAATATATTTAGAATGTTGAAAAGATGCATTCAATTACAGAATATTTATTTTAAACGACGTGTTCCCTGAAATTATTGCTTAAAATTTGGAGAAGTATCAAATATCAATAATCAGAAAATTAATTATTTTATTTATGTTACGATATTTAAAGAAAACTCTGAATCTTTAATTCCTCAGATAATGCTCACAATGTTGAGACTAACTGTATGATGTCAAAGGGGTCAATATTGCACACGGAACACCTTCATCGGCCAAATTCGCAGATTAGCTATCACCCAATTTACTTTATACTTGTATTATAACCAGCTATAAAACAGCCCAATTATGAGCTTACGACTTTCAAAGTTCAACTCCGTAGGGACTAGGGAAACTCAGTATCAAGCATTGTTATCAGGGGTTATCACGGAACAAATTAGCCTTCCTTGAAGATTTTTTGATTTAACTAACCCGTTTTTGCGTGACATCGTGAGGAAAACCAAAAAGCCAGCCATGGTTAGCTCGACGTTAGGGTATTCTAACCCATTTTTGCATTTTTTTACTTTTCATTTTCATTTTTTCATTTAAGTTCTTTAAGTTTTTCTTCGTTAAAATACTTAAAGCAACTTTACTTTTATATCTTTTTATAATAGCTAATTAAAAGAGTTAAAAATTGATCTTTAGAATCAATGTGTAACCAATTTCAAATGATATACGATTTGTCTTGTTTCCTTCAAGCATAAAAGAGTAATTTTGAGGGAAGTTTTCACGTAGCCAGAAATGTCCGCTGGGTCTTCTCAACTTTTCAGAAGTGGCTTCCACGCTCTTAAGTATCGTGTTTTATCGAAGTCATTCGGTGCAAAAGTCTGATTAGAAAATAAATCTAGAATCAGAGCGTGAAGAATTACCTCGATTGACTGAACACATGAAGCAATCAAACGTACTGTCGATCTTCTCAACCGAGTCCATTCTGTAATCACGTGACTTTTCCAATGTCCCGAAGTCTTGTTCTTTTTTCAGGTGACAGAACTATTTCAGTGTAGGAAATCACGTGAGAGAGATCGATAACCAATGAAAGGAGGAAAGGAGCACGATCTATAACCGCTGTAGGATCTTCTTCTGAGAAGCATGTCCTTCCCTTGTTTTCATCTTTCTCTTTGATGATTATTTAATGTTCAAAAGAAGAAAAGAAAATGGAAGTTTTCTAGCGTTAGAGACAAAGAGAATGATTCAAATTTCAACATAGGGGTAATCTTGTATCAAACAGAACTAAAGTTTTAGTTTCAGAAACTTTTTGCTAAATGCAAAAAAATTTTGTATAAGGTGGCTGTTTTAATTTTGTAAATGAAACTTCACAAAATCATTATATTTTGAGGGTTAATTATAATTTAAGATAAAATGATTGGTGTATTTAAACAAAAGTGAAAAACAATAGTTGTTTTAAGGGGCTCTTTTCAAGAGTAACGAAGATAGTTTGAAAGAATGCAGTTTATAATAGTTGAAATTCAATAAAATATTTTAACATTCATGACTCATCATTGCGTTAATACTGTCTCGTTAAAGTACTTATAAGCTAAAATAATCTAATTCAATTCAAAGAATATCTATTTCTTCAACGTTCCCTGTATTACGTTTAATGGTTTACGAATATCTCATTGTACAAGAAGGATATCGTACAATATTTATAGAATATTTATTTGCACGTTTCCTGATTTTTCGTTTAGTGGCTTATGAATTGCTCATAATACAAGAAAGGTAGCTCAAAAAATTGTCCATACCCAAACATCTAAAAAGATCCATCTAGTGGTAAATCTCTAAGTACTATCCTCTTATAGAGTAGTAAAAAACTGTTCGATCTTACTAGTCAGATTTTTTTTTTTTGGGGGGGGGGGGGGTAGTAGTAGTAGCTGTAGGGCCTAAGCATTACTAACTAGAGAAATAATGTTTTTTTTTCTACGTACTGATGCGTTTTTTCTAAATGGTGAAATCCGGCACGAATAATAACTTAGGAATAATGAAGATTTACGCAGAAATAGTACTTTTTTTATAATTATGCTATAAATAGTTTTGATATTGCTTTTTAACTGTCACTTAAACTAAAGAGGTATTATTTTCTATACAATTCTTTAGGAAGAGCTGAAAGAAATCGATAAATAAAATAAATTAATAAGAAAAAGTAAGATAAATAATCAGGAAGAAGTGAAAATTTCGACCGCTCTTCTTACTTTTCTTTTTATTGCAATCACATTTTCCATATCACGCAACCCTCATAATTTGCGGATCAAAAATCTAAATCCGACTAATTAAAGGTATATTTATTCAGAAAAAACTATGTCTTTGTGTCGGGTTAATTAGCGTAAAATATCGTTTACACTATTTAATTAGCATATACACCGAACAGCCATTACATTATGACCACCCTGCTAATAACATGTAGGACCACCTTTAGCCCTCAAAACTGCTAGCACCCGCCGTGGCATTGATTCCACAAGGCGCTGATAGGTAGTCTGAGGTATCTGGTATCAAGGGCTCACCAACTGGTCCTTCAATTCCCTCACATTACGAGGGGGTAGCCTGGCAACATGAATTTGGTTTTCCAAGTAGGACCACAAATGCTCTAGTGGATTAAGGTCAGGTGAATTTGGGGGCCAAGACACGACTTGAAAGTCACTGGAATGTTCCTCGACGATTCGACCCTCCTGACATGGTGCATTATCCTGTTGGTAAACACCATCCCCCGCAGTAAAAACTGTTGCCATGAGTGGGTGAACCTGGTCTGCAACAATGATCAAGTAGCTTACAGACGTCAGGGATTGTTCTATGAGGATTATGGGTCCTATTGTGCCCCGTGAAAACATTGTTACTGGGCGAGAAATCATGAAAACCTGGGCGAGCCGATCGTTATAGATGGAGGATGGTTATAATGTAATGGCTCTTCGGTGTATAAGGTTAGGCCTTTGAACCTTTCAGATTAAAGTAATTCAGATTGTTCACTTCTTTTAAACAAATTACATTAGAGTGTTTATATATTTTATTCGAAGCTAAGTTTTTTTTAAAAACATTTTTAGGTCACAGATAAGTATATGCTTACTTAACTCACTATGAAAAAGAAAGAAGATTCAGAAAGTGAGTCCCTGCTTTTAAACAAAGATAATGGAGTTGCAGGCTCTTATACAGAAGAAGGTGGTACGATTCCCACAGATGGACCCCAGGGCACAGATCTTAAAGAGATGGATTATGTGGACACGGATGTTTCTGTTCACTCTCAGTTTCATGAAGATGCCTTAGCACAGGTTAATATTTTTTTAAAAATATTTATCATCCACTTATTTTTAAAGTTACAAAATGTCTTTTTTTCCTGAAATGCAACTCATTCTGGAAATAAAACGAAGCAAACAGATTTTCTCCATCTTTTTTAATAGAAATTTATTCAAAATTTCCCAGATCTAATAATATTTTTAAAATCCGTACAATTTTACCCAGATCTTATACTCAAAATTATTGGTAAATTTAGATTTAGATTTCCAATGTTGTATCGGAGAGTGTTGTACCTTTGTCAACATGTAACATGGAAAAATTCAACTGGTTACTACAACGAGTGGAGAAATTTGGTCATTGAATGACAGAACTAATTCTCATAAAAATTGTGTTAATAGACAAATGCACAATGAATTCGTTAATATCTGAATTATAAATTTCTGCATTGAAGAATGACAATTTAGAATTGATCCAACGTACTGCAATCTCTCCTTTCACAGTAAAAAATGAATACTCAAATTTCATGCACTTTTCTTCATTCTTGACCAAGCCATTTCCTTTTATTTATGGGCTACGACATCGAAGTGACGAGCATAAGGTCAAAGTGGCAAAATTAGTATCACTTCTTCGAGAAAACAAATTTCGTTTAAAGTAAAGGAATATTTCGTCATTCCAGTTTAGATTGTCTAGTCTTCATTCTAGCTTCGGTATCCTATTTAACAATCTCTCACAATGCACTGCGATGAGGTTCCCTGTTGAGAAAAAATTTCTTCATATATATGAGAGGTCACGTTTCGCCACGAAATCACGTTATTTCGTAACTGGAGGTTTGTTGTTCCCTTACAACCAGAAATACGATAAATTTTAGCATATTCTGGTGATTTTGACCATACTTTTTTCCTCAATGTGAAAGTCCCAAACATATGAACTGTGAGAATTAATTGCGGAATAACCACGTTGTTTTGATTTGAATTATGATGAATTTAGATGACAACATACAGGAATAATTTTAAAAAATATATTTAAAAAAATAGCAGTGGTTCAAGTAAAGAACATACCGCTACAGAAAAATAACATACATTAATATTTAACCCCTTTATGTCTTAAATACTCTATTTAGAATGAGATAAACATTTACTATTTAGATATTGATTCATAAAAAAATGATCGTCAGCATTTAAAGAAAATTTTCCCAAACCAGAAATTTCTAATTTATAACATATAAATTCTTAAGAGGAATTTTATATTTATCAACAATTAAACAAAAAAATTCTAATAATAATTAATAACATGTCTTTTAACTGCAAATTTGCAGTTTAAAGTTTGAAAAACCATTTTATTTTATTTTATTTTCGGCGTTGAAAAGCTGGCCCAATTCTGTAATTTTTCTTCCATCCGGGACTTTATAATTTTTAACCCAATACAGAAGACAAATAAACTTCTGGATCAAGAATTAGAGCAAACTAGCTTTATAGAGAACTTTTTGATGGAACTAACCTGTATTTGTGTTAAATGGAAAGCAAAACCGCAAAAATCTCCTTCGGTTAGCCCGCCAACAAGTGGATTCTAATTCATAATCTGTCAACCACTGAGGATATTTTACGTCAGCATTGTGGTCAGTGTAAGCTGCAAATAGAAGTCATATCAGCCAGTCACCACCGGCATTCGATCCTGGGTCGCTGTCAAAAACCGTTACTAATCTTGTGGTAGTATTTTAATACTTTTTACATTTACATTTAATTGTACTTCTACAGGGAAAATAATGAAATAAGTTTCACCTATAAATGATTGATTTTATTTGAAAATTCGAAAATTCAGTAAAATTTAGAAAAGCAATGCACTGTTAAAACATTTTCAGAAAAAATGGATAAATAACAATTTATTCAATTGCTTTTTTGCCACATTAGATCAAAACAGTCAAATAACCGTAAATAAGATAGTATTCAAACGGTTAACTGTGAAAAAATCGCTTATTAGCTGCTTATGCATAATACGGTTGAACAACCAGAATATTGTCACACCAACTAGACCCACATAATGAAGCCACTTACTTCTTTGTTGATGGGTACATATTATAGTCGAGAAGGCTAATCTTGTTACCGACTTAACCGGGGTTCAAATCTCAGCATTGACACAACAATATTCCTGCATTACCTTCAATATATGAAGAGCTTCCAGTGATCCGTACTCCCCAATTTGCAACCCTGAGCTGTTAGAATACATTACTTTCATTCACCTACAGATGGTTGCATTATAAAGGTGCTATACTATCTCCACTGTCCAGCTAAACTTTTTGCTAGTTGTAAAAGGTTAATAAACCGCATAGTTCTGCATACATGGTTTTTTCTTAACCATACTAATTGTAAACGGTTTCAAAACCCCAAAGGTAAAAAAATAGTATTTATCGTAAACTTTACGGTTAATTGGATGGATAGTCTGCTGCAGGTTATATTACCATAGCTTAAGAATGAAAATTTGAACGGTGCACAAACCTCTAAATGAATTTTTTTATAAAATCTCTAATTGTGCGGCAATGGATGATTTGGAAAAAAAAATTAATAACTAAGTAAAAGTGTTTTAACATAAAAGCAATTAATATTTTAACATGTCATTGTTGATGGAATTTAAAAGTTATGAATCCTCTTTTTTCTTCATTTATTTATTTATTCAAATATTACTGCAGAATAGGATAGAGGCATTAATTAATTATAAATGTTTTTTTTTCTTTTCTTATTTTTAGAAAAATTAAAAAGAATTTATGATTTATACTTTTTTAAATGTTCTTAATTTCTCTCATGACTTTAAAGGTAGTAGTTAGCACTGAATCGAACATAAGTATTAAAAGTCAAACATGATTATTTTATACTAGTTTCAAAATATGCAGAATTTATTTAAAATTGTGAATAGTTCGTAAATTGTATCTCTTTCCTCTCGTGTCCAAGAACATTTCACTACCACATGTTCCAGACTATTAGGATATAATTAATTTAAAATTCACATACGTGTTTTAATTAATGATTTTATGTTACAAAGCATTTAGGAGTATTTCTAAATTGTATCTGTCCTTCACAGCAATTGGATTCACTTCACTTGTAAATGAAAGTTTACAGAAAGAATGTAAAGGAAAGTGTTCATTTTTGATTTTCTAACCAAATGCAATTATAGAAATTTATATAAATTGCTTTATTTTAAAAATAGAGTTATTGATACACTATTTATTCGGCACTTACATTTATTCAAATTAATAATAAGCAAATAGTAAAAAATTATTTTCCATTAAAATTAAAAAGAAATTTCAGTAGAATTAAATAGAAAATCTGAATTAAATAGAAATTCCAATGGAATTTTCATATAGAAAGTCACATAGATTTACTTATATATCTAATTTTATTAATTATGTCTAAAATATTATTTTTATTGTATTAAACATAATTGTTAAAAAACTGGGATAATTAGAGAATTGGAAGTGGAACGAGATAGAAATGTGCGATTTCTGCTACGAAAAGCAGGAAGTTTCTTCCTAAGTTTCAGAATTAAGCACAAAATTCATCAGCAGTTGGCAATTTTCTCAAAAAAGTACAAATTGTAGTAAATTGTTACTACGAAATTGTACCATTTACGAAATTGTAGTCTGAGGACAAATTTAAAAGGCACTTACGCAAGCATTTCTTTTTTAATTGATCGAATTTTTGAAAGTGCAGCAGAAAGCATTGTTTTATTTTGTTTTTAATTTAAAGCACTTTTTTCTGGATGAACTTTTTAACAAAGTTAAACTTACTGAAATTGAAAACTGGTATGGTTAGTATATACTTATTATATGGCCTTTGAACAGATCAGTAACTAACTATTAACAAATAGGTTAATGTTATTAAATTGGCTCAGAAAAACATCCCTTTACATCAGTCACCTTTATTAGTGAATGGGTTAAAAATTAATTGATGAAAATGCTAAAATTAAATTAAAAGTAGAGGCATCTAAAGATGAAAACTGTGCAATCCTTAATGAAAACCCCGATTATGTTCCTAATGCCCCTAGAAAGGCAGGTTTGACTGGCGTTTGACTTTTAACTGACATCACACTGTCTGAGGTCTCACCTCTTTTATGTCGGTGTAGTTGATTCGACTGACTGTTCTTTTTGTGTCTTCCTGTGACTGCTGAACATTTAGATGTGTGCCCTGCACTACTGAACATTTAATTGTACAATTAAAAAATACTGGAGAGCACACGTATACCTGCCAACTTTTAATCCTTTCGAGGTTGATTTTCCCCAGTGGTAGTAAAATAGAATTTAAATTGCAATTTTAGGTAGAAACATATGCTGTATTTTGAAGAAGCTTATGCGAACTGCCACAACAGTATTACGTAATAATATATATGCTTACGTTTTTAAAAAAAATAGTGGTATTCAAATAGATATGATAAATGAAGATTATAAATACTAGGAATGTATAGAAAGCATGCATTTTGCTACCACTTTAAATATAGAAATAAAATTTTATCCCAAATGCGTAAAAGTTGGCAGATATGCACACGCACTAACAGCATGGTTGCTATTGTTTACAATAGTGTGGCATTTGCCACAAAAATATTAACCAAGTCATTAGTACCATTCCCAAGATTAAATAAATAATCCCAGGAAGCTGTAACTGTGAGATATTACTTGATTGAAAACATCATTCACTATAAAAACAAACAAATATGATTCATCTCTGGCAATGTTTGAAAATGGGAGTGTATTTTTAAAGCATTCAAAACATGTCGACTGCCATTTCATATTTGTTTATTTATAAAGCAAATGAAGTTTTCAAACAGGTAATGTTATTTACAAGATGTTTTAATGTCTCCGTAATTATTATTTCATGTCTTTTTTGTAGGCTGGCTTCGGTTTATTTCAATACTTTCTCTTCTTCATTCTTGGTTTGGGTTTGGCGGCAGATTCCATAGAAGTTTTTGTTATCGCTTATGTTTTGCCAAGCGCAGAAAGGGAACTATGCATGGATGACAATAGAAAAGGATGGTTAGGTAATTTGGAAAATTTAAAAATTAGTTTGATTAATTCAGCTCTTTCACACTCGAAGTTAATAGTTTTCATTATTATAACTTTTACGGTATTTCTAAAAAATAGTATTATTATTACCCTTACAAAACTTTAAGGTATTTTTCAGGTTGTTTTGAAGTGTTAAGATTGATTTGATGTTTATTTGAAGTTAACTTTCAAAATGACCTTAAAAAATCAAACTCATAAGATTTATAATCAAGGTGTATGTAGTCGTTTTCTTCACTCTTGAGGTAGTTTTTAAATTGGCAAAAATCTAACGTAGAGCAAACCAGCTTAGCTAAGCGAGGTTATTTTTAAAGTGCGCTGGTAATTTTTTTAGCACTTCAAGCAAATAAGTATATTTTAGGTCTGAATAATATAATTTGATTTCAATTAAAAGTATTGCTGAGCTATAGAGACTGTTTCAGAGAGGTGTAAATGAAGTTGAAATTGGGGTTCCTTGATGGGGTTAATTTTAGTGCATAACATGAGCTCATTTTATATCTCAGGAGTATTGTTTTACACCCTTCAGTCTCAAAACAATCTGAAAAACACCTTATAACTTCGCAAGGGTAACTTATTCGTTTCAATTTTTGATTCGTTGCTTTTTTTTCTTCATTACATTCAGGATCATATTAAAGAAGCTGTATTTCAAATTTCGCTGATTAAGTCCTACTTTGGAAAGACACAAAAGGAAATTCAAAATATTTCACAAACAAAAAGGGTACAAAATCTAATAAAATAGATATAATCTAATATAAATTTTTAAAAAAAATCTGGATTAAATTTCATTTGAAACTTAAGATAATTCATAAAAGAAGTGTTGTTTGCAAGCTACGCGAGGAGTGGAAGAGCTGAAAAAATATTTATTAGATCAAGCTCACGAATAATATTTTCAATATATTGTAAATATTAGGTTTTTTTAATTTTTTAACTTAAATTTAACATTCTTTTACAGCTGCCATATCATTTTTTGGAATGATGATCGGTGGACTTGTGTGGGGGACATTAGGCGACAAATTAGGAAGACGAAGAACATTAGTTTCAGCTCTCACAACCAATGCCGTGTTTGCCATAGCCACAGCATTCATGCCAACTTATGGTCTTTTCATGATCACACGTTTATGTAGTGGAATTGGGTAAACATAGAATTCTTTCATGTTCACTTATAACGCAAATTTTCAATCTTATTTACTAAATTCGTATAGGTATTACGTCTTCTCCTGTCTACAAGGAAAATTTAAAGTCAGTATAAAAAAAGGTTTCTCAAAGTTGAGCAAAAATTCTCAAATTAGCTCCGAAACAAATAATAGTTGAATTCCAAAACCTCGTGTATTGAAAAATTGAAAGAACATATACTGATTTTGGATCAAAATGCATAGAGGCTATAAATTTTTCGTAAATGTGTGTGTGAGAGAGAGGGAGATGTTCGTTGGCTTTCGAACCATTGACCACCGGATTCGTACTGGGATGCTCTAACCACGATTGTTGTACACTCCATTACAGGGAGAGTTGGGAAGCCTAATATAGTGGCCGCCACCATGACACATGATATCATACATTCCATTCGCTTAAAATATTTTAAGATATAGAGAATTGTGACAGTAATTTCCGAATTGCAACCCTTTGTACCATTGAAATCGGACATTGGCATGATGTGCCATTGCGGTGGCTATAATAGAACTCTTCCTAACTATTCATAGACTGGGGAGTATAACTTTAGTGGTTAGAACATCCTACGACGAATCCTACGAATTATTAATCAAATCCTACTAGCAGCTAACAAGTATCTCTCTCACACATTTTGCTCTCCATGTCACAAAATATACAGTTTCTATGCACTTTACTCAAAAATAAATGTATGATGTCTCAATTTTGTATATATGGGTCTTCTCAATCGATTATTATATGTTTTAAAGTTACTTATACACATTTTTTTCAAAATTTCGATAAACTCTTTTTCACAGTATATACATACCGAATTCCTATTTGCTAAATTCTAATTATAATTTTTCTAGTAATTTGTCAACTTTTTGTTTATAAACTGAAATTCTTGAAAGAGAAAATTACTAAAGATCGTCCATTAAACACATTTTTAAGATCTTGGTAGCCATGCAATGTTCTTATAAGGCCTGAAAATGACCAAAATGCTAAATTATTTATTTTTTCGTAGGCTGGTGTAACAATGTAATATAATAATAACTTACAATAATTAATTAATTCGTACAGCAGGAATAAAATAACAAATTACACACAATTCAAATAAGAAAGAAATTAAAAGAATTAGGATACAAAAAATTACAAAGAAATTCACGTTTAATGTTTATTTTAAAAGAATAACAATCAATATTTCTGACGAAAATTAAAAGGTTTTTAAGAAAGTAACAAAATTTAGTTGCTTTCATAACAACTTAAATCAGAGTGTGAATATTTTTTTTTAATTGCAAAGTATTTAAAGCAATTTTTAAATTAGTAAATATCTTCTTGAGTTGCTGCAATATTTAGAACCTCAGTAACTATTAAACTTTTTTAGTCATTAAATATAATGCGTTATTCTACTGCTAAAACTGAATTTGTTGTTTTGCTTCAGAAAAGATGACCAACCATTAGAGATTATTAAAAGAAAATGGGTTCATCTTTCTCGTTAACCGATGAAAAGCATAAAGAAAATTTCTCTAGGGACTTTTCTTTTATAAAAGAAACTGTTTCTCAAAGATCATTGACCCAATATACAATCAAACAAAAACAAAAGCTTTTGGGTAAATCAAAAAGGGCTATTAAGGAAAAACATTAGATTTACATAAATAAAACAATCCAATTTTCTTCCTTATAAATATACAAGGTTAGCGAAAAAGGATGTATTCATATTTTTGGAACTATTAGACATATTGCAATAAATGATGCGCAAAATTAAGGATAAATGTACCAAGTTTTTTTAGTTATAAATATTCGATATGTGGTGCTACACTATTTCTTTTGCCACACTATAGTTAATCATTAGAGAAACCTCTCCTTGACACACATTTTTATGACGGCTGCTGCTATGGGATCAAGAAATAGCACGCTTCAAAAAGGATAGTTTATTCTCCCCCGATTCCCTCTTTATCACCGAACCAGAGCAAAAACTTTCTTAAATATTGACCCTTTATATAAATAGTTAGACCTGGTTACCATGTCAACCTCCATTGTTTCAGACGGATGACGAGAGATGTTCTTTTCATAGACAGACTATATAAGCATCTAGTTTGTTATCAAATTTATTCACACCCTTCGTGTTTTGATCCTGTCAATGGTCCTTAAAGTGACACAAATGTGTTATTTAAGTTCTTGTAGTAATTTTGTCATAGGTGGTTCACTGTGTCTGAAACGTTAGTAGCAAGCGAGTTATAAACAATAATTTCATCACCAAGACCTTTTGCCATACGATTTCTATAGATGGTATTGAATCAAAGATTCTGATTATAAGCTTATGATGCCGAGAACACATTATGATGCTTTTCATGTCTTATTAGTTGCAATATTATAATAGTTGCGAAAGCATAAATTTTAAAAACTTTATTATTTACTTGAACAAGGTCATGTATTACTTTGTATTTTACGTGAAACTTCCTTAGGAACTATATGGATTAAAATTGAAGTCTGATATACCGGACGCCAGGTAGGAAAGGGTTAATAATAATCAGTAAAGAAAGAGAACAGGCAAACACAGGAGCTGAAAAGATTTGAAAATGATATTAAAACCAACCTATAATGAATAATTTTAAAAATGAATTAAATCTGACTAGAATCCAAAACAATTTTTAATCACTATGAGCAATATTCATTATTAACCTAAAACATTCTTTATTTAAAAATTAATGTTACTAAACAGCAAAAACTTACATCCAATTTTAATTTTTATTTCAATCATCTTATTGTATTTCTATTATTTCAAAACATATTCAAATATTTAATTTCTTCTTCCGTCAAATATTCCTAAACCAAATACAATCTATACTGAGACGTCGTGGGCTTTGAGGGTTCAGTGGATTGTTCTATATCATTGAAAGCTCTTAGATCTTTAGATATTAATATGTACTTTACATTACTATTCAAGATTCTGAATATATTATTACAGTAAGGCTCACTTCCTAACATTCGTCGATTTTTTGTTTAAGATATCAATTTATAAATCAATGATAAAGGTCTGAATTCTTTCAATATATTTTCCCTTGTACTGTTTCCATTGATTTCAATTTTATAAAGATTAAATAAATAATGAAGCATATATTGGTTAGTTTATTTTATGAATGATATCAAAATAAGCAATTCCCATCTTATTCCCTGCGACATCAATTGAATTCAAATGTATGACTGAATGGAAGTCCTTTTCATAAATAGATATCATATATTTTCGCAACAACGAACTGTTTATTATCGAAGCAAAAGACTTCATTAATATTCAATTTTCTGATTAATTATTTTAATAATGGTATTTATTATGAACGAAAGTTAATAATGCTTTGAAGTATTAAGAAAGTCAATGAAAATGTACTGAATTCAACATTTTATATTTAAATTAAATCGTTTGTAACTAAATTATTTCAAGTATAATAGCAATAACTTTTTCAGTATAAAAATAGCTAATATGATTTCGCCAATTTTTCATTAGTAGATTAGAAATCACTTTGTCACGTGGCACTATTAGAAACCATTATTTGAATACAATCGTTTGTAAGTTAATAATTCACTAATTGTTTTCATTACTAGATGTAAAAAAACATTTGTATATTTGGAAAACATTTCATGTTCATACTTTTTTAAATATTTCTTTTCGGAAATACTGAAGGAACTTAAAGTAAATAAGATTGATATGTTTACAGACGTCATAAATTCCTGACAGCAAGCTAGATTTTAAAATAAACTTTGGCCAAAAAATAAACACTTCTTATTTCTCTGTCGACATACATTTTTCATATATATTTATTTGTGAATTTTATATTTCTTGAAAGTTTTCAAGCATGTGCCATAATATACACGATGATAGTAGTACAAATAATGTAGAAAAGACTTACCTTTTTCTTTATTACAAAACTAATTTTCTTTTTATTATTGTAATGTATTCAATATAAATAATTAACATATAAGGAAGCAATAATGGTAGTTTCATTTTGTGTGGAAATTTATTTGAGATGACTGATATAAAGATACGATTCGAATGTGATTCCAATTAATGTCATTTAAAGAATAATTTGGCAAATCAAGTTTTACTTCGTCGCACATAATTAAAAGGGACACACGTTTTCTTTTAAATTTACTGCAATATTACCATGAAAATATTGAAACAACAGTAAAGGAGAAACTGGGAATGCCATGTCTTTTTACAGTAAACTGAAATAATCTGAAATAATGTTTGATCAAAAAATTTTACGAAATTAGTTATTCACGGAAAATGAAGAAAAAAACTTTTTGCTAAATTTTGTATCTTTAAGAAAATTACAAATATAAATTTACTAAGTGAAACATTTTTAAGGTTAATATCTTTTCAAAATATTGTCCTTTATTCTGTTGTTTACCTTTTTAATGCATTTTAATAATGAATTTTTTCGCTTAAATTCGTTGCTTGAATTAAGTAGTAAATACTGTTAATGAGATACGAGTAATTATAGATAAAAATAACAAATTGAAGCTTTCAAAATTACCATATAACTCTTTATTCATGTCAAAAGTTGAAGAGTTTTATATTTAAATCCTTTAATCTGTTATACAGTTTTCTCATTTCAGTTCTGTTATACAGTTGATATATATATCTTCCTTTTTTCAGAGTTGGTGGCTCTTTGCCAATAGTTTTTACTTACTACAGTGAGTTTCTCACCAAGAGAAATCGTGGCAGACATCTCAGCTGGTTGTTGACATTCTGGGGAATAGGAGGTCTATATACAGCATTTATGGCATGGTTAATGATTGCAGAACCAGGTAGTGAAAAATAATTAATAAATGACCAAAAATTTATAAATTTGGAAGAAAACAATAATAAACTTATAAATTAAACAAGGAAACACAAATTCTGGAAAATTACCTCACTGTATGGTAATGACAATTATATATAAAAGACAAACATAATTCCGGTAAAAAAAAAATCAAAACTCACGGTATTTAAACCACTCATTTGCAATTTTTCCTTTCGCGTAGTAACGGTTTATCTGAAATTCAGTTTTCCAAAATTATTTTTTTTATTACCACGCATTTAGTAAAAAAACACAAAAGTGGAATTTAAATTTAATTGAATAAATGATTATAATGCCTTGCTCTAAGGTATCATGATAAAATCAACAAACTTTATCGCATATTATAAATCCATATTTTATTGTTATTTTTTCAAAATCATTACCAGAGAGCTACAATAAAAATTATTAAACATTTTGTTGTTCCCATATAACGAGAAATATGGTAACCTTTTGTCATATTCTTTTAGTTTTGACCTTTTATTTTTATTAGTTACTTTTTCCTTTTGATTAACTTTAAATTAAGTGACCTTAAATTTTTAAATCCATAAATTGCAGAGAATTTTTCATGCATGCAGTCTTACCCTAAAATGCGCTAGGCAGTCTTTTTAAGCATAAAAGAAAAAGCCATTATTAAAATATCATTGCTTGATTAAATTTAAATTTCGTCACAAGCTTTGGTTTTAAACTATTAATGTTACTGTTACTAAAACTATTACTGAACGTTTAGGATTTAATTATGCTTTTTTAATCCTAGTGAAGGCGGATTTAAGACCATTAAAGCATCTTTATAACATTTTTAACGTCGAGTAAAACTAAAAATAGCAATTGATGTGATAAAAGCTTTTTAGTTTTATGAATAAACAGAAATTATTTCGATGCTAATTTATTAGAAATGTTTAAGACATTGTCTTTAAATCTATCATTCTAAATTTAAAGTTTTCAGTATACCATATAAAGTCTTTAAAAGGTTTTTTTTCAAAACTATTTTTGATCGTATCTAAGATTTTTTTTCATTAACCACTTTTGTTATTTTTATTTTAAAAGGTATAGGCCTTTTTATGGCTTATTTAGTTCTTTTTAAAGCCCCTAAAAGTTTTTTAATACCTTCAAAAGGAACTAGATGAAATCAATATTGCTTTAAAATGTATATTATTTTTAGTGAAAGATTAACAAAAAATATAAAAGGCTGAGAGCTTTTTGCAACCATGGTTATATTACTTTGGATTGGTATCTCCTATGTGTTCGAATGTTAGAATGAATACATAAAATATTGAAATTACATTCTACAAGAGCATGAAAAATGTTAAAGATTATTTTTATGTTTTCTCATAGATACAGTCCGTGGCGAACTTATTAGACGAACTATAAGATTCTATGTTAAATCTTAATTATTAGGTGATGCTATACAGATTTATTGTTTTTCTGCGATTGAAACTGGTTTGCTCTTGTTTACGCTCGTGTATTAATTCGTTAAATTAGACGATATATAATGTAAATTCGACAATAAGATGAATTAGAAGATATATCATATAAATATAGAATATTTATTATATCAGGTATTATATTAGCATATTATAATAATTCGACCAAATTATGAAACGCACTGTAGTTTTTTAATAATTACATGTTTTGCACGAGTTTATATACAATACTTTTATATTTAAACATACATGTAATGGGGTTTTTTTCGGGAGATTTTGTATATACTTCCTATTTGTAATTATTTTTAAAATATTGCATTACAATGTTAACCAATTAATACAAGAACGTAAACAAGTGCAAACCGGTTTCAGTAGTGTAGAAACAATAAAGCTGTATAGTATCACCTGAGTAATTAAGATTTTACATAGAATCTTTAGTGCGTCGAATAATTTGGCCAGTGGTATATATACAGGGGTTATCGACAATCTTAATATTTAAAAAAAAAACCGCTCAATTTTTGTAAAAAAAAAAGATTTGACTTGACCCTCAGCTGTCCCAGGCCCAAGGACAATCGTCCCTGTCTTTTCTTAGGTAAGATTTTTTAAGATAAAGTTATAAAAATATGCGAACAAATTTATTACAAGTCTACACAAAATCTTAAGTATATTTTAGATCATATTCTTCCAATCTCATTTCCAGGAAAATCTCATTTTTAACGTGTCTTAAAACTGTCAAGAATGTCGACTGTCTTTTGGGTCTGATTACTCATGGAATGTTCGTAGTTTTCCTAAGCGTGCAAACGAAATGGAATTTATGTTAACTCGATGTCACTACTCTAATGAAACGTAAAATGACATACTGGAAAGATGAAAACTGTCTTCTCATTTCCATTTCAAAACTCTTTTGGGGAAGAGGAATTAAAACACTAAATAAAGTGCACTTTGCTATTCAATTTTCACTCGTTTAATTAAATTTTAAAACCAAAATAGCAGTTTGTTAGTAGAAAATAATTTACTTTTAAAACAATCTTGCAAAAAATATTTTTTTACCACTTTTCACATTTTTTCTCAGGTAGGTAATAACCGGCTTTATATCTGCACTGAATAAAATATGGTAAAAGTTACCAAATGGGGATATTTAATGTGTTTCTGACTCTCTGGGCATACCAAAAAGCAAGGTAAATTTTTCCGAAGTACTTTGATAATGATTTTTAAAAAAATTAAAAGTGAATTATAATTTTATAGTGATAAAATTTGATTAACGATGTAAAATTTGGTAATTTCAGCATGGCATTAAAACCATTTATTCAGTTAAATTTGCTTTTCAGTTTTGTAGTTTCTACTAAAAGTGTAACTATAGTTTTGTAGACCAAAACTACCAATAAACCATTACCATATGAATGGAAAAATTACCAAATGAATGGCTTAAATACCGTATATTTTGGTTTATTTAACCAGAATCATATTTCTTTTTCTCTTTTTACCAGAAATGTCATTACAATACAGTACAATGATTTTGCTGAGAACGGAAGTTCGAATTCCGCTGGCAGAAGAAACCCCGTGTAATAAATGTGACTGGTACACGTTAAATATGTCGGGATCACAAAGTCCTCCAAGTTCCTATAACAAATCAAAACCTCCGGGGGTACTCGATATTCTGGAGAGATTGATAGTTCTCTGATTTGGACTCTGGTCGAGCAGTCTTGCTGGTATTGGCAAGTGGCAATCGAAACAACAACGATAATCTTACAAAATTTGTTTTCTCTATATAAAAAAATAATTTTTTTTACCCTAGGACTTTGAAATATTGTTTTTTGAAACAGAATTATTTTTCTAGATATTTATTATTATTTATTTAGATATTAATTCCTTTTTTTTTAATTCCATTGCAGCCTAAAATCGAAAATGTACTTATAAATTCATCTTAAGAAACTAAAAATTGTGAAATACAAACAAATCCGTTTTCTTTGAATTAAAATCAGACGCTCTAATTTTTTTTTCCATTTAAACTAGCATCAGAACTAAAGGATTTCGGATGATAAAAATGTTCATAAACTAATCATAGTTATAATTGACATTTACGTTGGACTCATAAAGAGATTTCAATTTCATGTAACTAATTAAAAATACGTTTATTATTATTATTATTAATTTCAAACACTCAACAATTATAGCTTTTGAGATACATATTTTTACTCAAAATCTCATCGAAGATAATATTGTTTAACTTTCAACACCAGTTTAAATTCAACGCAGCAAAAACTGGCTAAATTTAAGTATGCGTTTCTCCATTTAAAAGGTTATCTTTGAACATTAATTTTTTGATAAAATACTATTCGCAATTATCAAGATTTATCTAACCAAATGTCTCTGAAATATTTTATAGGTTAGATTATATCTGTTTTTGGTATAAGATGTTTTATTTGCAGTATTTTTTTAATTTTTTATTTTAAGATGCTGATGGCTTAGGCTCTAGATTAAGTAGCTGGAGGGTATTTCTCGTGGTTTGCGCTACGCCAGCCTTATTAACTGTATTTGGTCTATTCTTTCTACCAGAGAGTCCACGATATTTACTTGAGGTAACCATTTTTTTAAATTTTTACAATTTTCATTGCTAAATGCTGGTTTTAAAAAGCAAATTTCAAAAAATATTTTGATCAAAAATAAAAATTAATTAAGATATTTATTTGTACAACCTATTATACTAAATTAAAACTTTTTTAACGGAAAAACAGCTGTTTTTCAAGAGTTCGATAATGAATCGAGTTTTGTTAAATCTCAAGCAAAATTGCCCAATTAGACAACATTTTTTCTTCCTTTTCTTTCTTTTATTTTTTTCTTTAAACTATTAAACATGTTCCAAAACCATTTTTGTTTCGTGCCCCACATTATTCAAAACATTTGCGTGTCTTTTTTTTTTCCTCGAAATTTTTACTTGTTGCTTCTGCATTCGTTTCTTTCTTTCTTTTTTTTTGTAATTATTTTCAAAGTCAATTTTTTCTTTTTACATTTAGTAAAACAATTTTCTATCCCATACAGATACGTTAAATAAAATGCATTGAGACATTTATATTGACTAATTAATACGATTAATACGAGATTTAAAATAAAAGATTTGCATTAAAGATTAAAAGATTATACCTGATAATAAATTATTTTAAGTATTTCTGTTCAATATAAAATATGAAATATTAAATACAATATGAAATATTAAATGAAATATGAAGAAGACTTAAAATATGAGGAAGACTTAAAAATTAGTTAATTTTTTTTTTTTTTTTTGTGCTGAAGTATTTTTTTATTTTTATTTTTTATAGAATATATTTTATTTGCTTTATAGAATTTATTTAAAAGTGACTTGTCAGAAATTCGCACTATTAGGAAGAATGAGTTTTTGTTTAAAACTACTACAGCACAGGTAGGTACTTTAGCTGCACAATGCACTAGAGTTGCACAATAAGCAATTGGCGACTGTCTGGGAAACATCCGCGCGAATGATCCGAAGACATGCCATCGCAATTTTGATCTTCTGCAGAAAAGATGGCTACCCCGCTTCGGTAGCTCGACGATATGCGCGCGAAGTCGAGCATTTTACGGAAGAACAGTTTAACGCGGACTAATACCGTACACCCTCGGTCCCTACTCAGGCTGATCAGAGTAGTCACCCACCCACTCACTGACAGCAGTCAGTGATGTTTGACTTCGGTGTTCTATTGGGAACCGTGTCTTTACAATCCGTCCACTGCAGTTCTCTACATCACTGACTTCGCGAAACATGAATAGTGCATAAAGTTCTAGTATATCAGTTGCCTTTTGAGTTGGTCAAACAAGCATGGACCATCAAAACAAGCTCTAAAGCTCTATTTATAGGGGGGAGGAAACTGATGGTTAGTGTTTGGAGCTCTAGCAGAATCCATTGTAGTTTTATGAAACCTGGCTCATCGATCACAGTAGAAATATGCTGCAGCTAAGTTCACGAAATGATATAAAAATTAGCCTAAATCGGTCAAAAAATATTCTCCTATTCTTTTGCATAGCCATAAAAAAACAGATACTGCACAATTGACTATACCAAAGTTACAAGAATTGGAAGTGGAGCTTTTTCATCTTTTCCCATGCTAACTAAACCCTATTCTAACTGACCATTGTTTCTTTCTAAATTTGGACAAACCTTTGTTAGAAAAAGAAATACATTTCAAATATGTAAAACTGTCCTACACGAGGACATTACCTGAACAACCCGCAGTTTAAATGGCAAATGTGTAGTGTAAATATTCGTGCATACTTTGATGAGGGAAATAGTTTCTTAAATCTGCAAGCTATCAACCAACTTTGTCTTTTTTTTTCTGCAAATTTTATACTTGACCCCACATACAACCATAACTTTGTTTGATTTTTGATTCATTTTTTTCAAATTTTCAATACTTTCGTAAGGTATTTTCGTAACACTAAATGATCAAGAAAATAAAAACAGCATAACAAGGTTGTCTGATGAAATTGGAAAATTAGATGGACTTGATAATGAGGTCTTTAACCCACTGGCGGTTAAGGAAATGGGCAAAATTGGGAGAATGTTTCTCCCCTACACACAGTTCCCCTATCTATTAACATGGGAAAACCGGTTTTGCCATGCAGAAAAGACTGCAGGTTAAAATGCGACTTTTTACGTGCAGAACCGTCAGTGGGTTAAATTTAAAAACTCTCCAATACTTTAAAAAAAAACAGTTAGACAGCAAAACATTATTGAATCAATCTTTGAACGAAACCTTGCGATTTAACAGAGTTTAAATTTATAAAATTTAAAAAACAAAAGCGTTTTATTCATTTTTGATTCATATTTTATATGATTGTGTGATGACAAACATACACGTGACATTTTTTTTTTTAAGTTCGAAGCAATTAGCAATTGAAAGAGTTTTTCAATTCAAAGAATTGTCTAAGCAATTAGTATGATTCTCTAATTTGTATTTATTTTTGAATTTCCTTAGTGTGGTCGTGATGTAGAAGCTATGTATGTTTATCAGAAAGTGTTTCGAATAAATCACAAGAAAACTGATGAATACCAGGTATTTATATAGTAGCTCTTATATTAATTTTACTTAAAATGATATTATATAACTACAAAATGATGTTATTAACTAGATGATGTTCAGTGAGCTTTCATACTTAGAAATAATCGTAACATTAGGGCAAATGTGTCAATATGTAAATTAAAAATTATATAGTAAATTCATCTAGAGTTTGAAGTATTCGTAAAAGATCAAAAATAAACATTTAAAATAAATGCTTTTTTATTTTACTGAGATGAAGACTTTCATTTAACCATAAGAAATAAGTATTGAAAGTGTGAAAGGAAAAATAAGCCTGGAAAATTATTTATTTTTCTCGCATTTTTATTAATTTTTATTCTTTTGACAATTGCTTGATATAATATAGGCTGAAAACAGAGTTTGTTCGGTAAATAATATCAGTAAAATTATTGTGAAGTTTACATGCTTTGTAGCATGATCAGTTTGGTTAGGATCAGTAAAATGAGTGGTCAGCTTAAACATGCCGGGTTTCTCATTCATCTACGACCACCAGGAACGTAGGAACCAGGAAGGGCAGACATTTTTGTGAAATTATTATTTTTTTTTCTGTGTGTGTCTCTTTTGCGATCTAGCTATACAGCGCTCCATGAAACGCCATCAAGTTTTGTGTAAAAGGAAATACTTTTTCAAACATAAAGGCAGTCATTGAGAACAATGTTTGTCTTAAAACCAAGTCTGCCGGGGACATAAGACAATTTCTAAAGAGAGATCAACGATGAAATTCGTGTAGTAAGGCCATCAGCAAGCACCACCAATGAAAATGTGACACATTTGATAGATTTGTCAACTCTTGCCATATCTTATTTGACTTTATAACTGGTGTTGAACAGACGAGCCATCTTTGAATTCACAACTATCAATGTTAAGTAAATGTGTATCCTTGTAATTTTAAATACAAACCAGAAGACAAGGGAGCTCGTGGATCAAGCATTTGAACAAACTAGCATTTGGGGAGGACGTTTTGATGAAACTAAACCATATTTGCATTATATTTGTTTACATCAGACATGGAGAGGAAATGAAAGATCTCCTTCTATTAGACTAACACATGATACGTTTGTAACAAAGGATATTTTTTTGGATCAAGCATCGGGACAGACTAGCCTTAGTGGGGGACTTTTTGATGAAACTAGCCCTCATTTGCATTACATACAGGGGGAAAGAACTGTCTCTTTCTGTTGGACCGATGGTTCCAGCCAATGATACGCCTATCACTGATGATATTTTTAGGATAGTAATGCGTTTGGTGCAAGTTGGAAGAAGGATTCGCTTTGACTAGCTTGCTTACTATCTCAAACCTGGGTCACCACTCTGCGAAGTGAGAGCTCTATCCCTTCAGCCACTATAGCTACAAGCCATTATCTAAGAGTTAATATAATAGCATAGATATTAAACATTTTTCGAAAGTCCCGACTTGGATTTGTGGATATTTGGTAATTTCGCACTGACAAACGCGCCTTAGCATTCCACTGTCTCAGAATTCACTACATAGACGATTCAAAGGTACCGAGATTTCCCAGCCACTTAACATTCAATATGTGACTTCTCTGACTTCTTTTTTGCTTGGACTCTTGAAAATTTCCATGTAAGAACATCATTTCGGAACAATTGATAAAGTGAAGAGGCTTGAGTGCCCATACATGAGTACGCAGAATACTCTTTACAGCTTCGTATGAGTTACTTTCAGGTTTGAATGGTCGCTACAATCAGTTTGAAATTTTAAATCAATTTTATGGTTTTGTATTTCCTGAATACTTTCTTCGATGCGTAAAATTCTATATTTTCCCTTTAAATTTTCGTGGACAGTATTTTGCAAAAAAGTCAACAGTTGCAGTTTGAAATCCGTGCTAGATAAAGTATTTAGATAATTGTTAAAAAAATATTATATTGAACTGCATAACATTAAACTATATATGTATAAACTATATAATGTTAAGCTGCTAATAAGAGATTACTTTAAAATATCACAAAAATTTAAATAATCAGAAACTATCAGAAATACATCAATCCTTAGAAAAAAGGCTTTCGTTTACCAATTATTTTAGCTTTAACTTTATTTATTATGGACTATATTTCATTTATTTATTCAGAAGTTATTACAGCAAATAGTTTAAAACTACAGCAAATAGCTTATTGTTAAAGCATAAAATTTTAGTTTGAACTCAAAGCATTGATAATTAAAACTGGGATTTCTTTCAAAATAAATTTAGAACGCAATCGCCACTCTTCATTCACTAGAAAAGACTATTATATGCGAGTTTTGTTTGTGCCCGGAAGAGCAGAACAAAAGTATGAAATTAATAGTGAATTCGAAGTTTCTGAAATTTATGCTTAATACATTTTAAACGCTTGATGCTCGCGCTCTGATTATTGAAAGAGGATTTAATAGAAATGTAAAGTTAATTCTATTCCCCTTTCTTATTTCAACTAAATAACTGGAAGTATCAATTGCTAAAATTATTCAGTTTGCTTAGATCTGTTTGCTTTTAACATTATTTGAGTTAAAAATTGTAATTTGGATGGCTGGAAAAAATTCATGCATAAAATAAAAACTTAATTACAATTTTATATTTCCAGAAAAGTTTTCTGGCAAAAAAAGAATACTAAATGAGAGAAAAAATTTAAATATTTATAATTAATATATTAAAACTTATTTCAAGCTAATTTAACGTCAAATCTAACGTTATAAAAACTTGTTTTAAATTATAAAATGTTGAAAATAAATATAAGATATGAGAAGTTTTTTAAACAACGTTTTAGTTTTTTTTTATAGTAGTAAAAATTAGTTTTTAAGAACATACTTTGTTACTTTGTTACATACTTTGTTAAGAACATACTGATTTGTTAGTGCAGACGATATTTTAAGGAATGGAATCAGCCACAAAAACGAACTATCTCTGAATAAACAAAACTTTTTACGACGGATTATGATTTCTGTTCCCTAAAATATAGGGGATAGAAATATGACTCCTATAGTTTGGTCAGTAGAGTAACCCCAAATGTGGACCCCTTAATTTTAACTTTATTTTTTGCATATTTCGCCATATCTTGAGAACATTATAGGTGAATGGAAACTTTTTGGACACAATTATAAAATTCGTTTATCCAAAGATAATTCCATGCAAAAAATTGACATTTATTAAATATTTAATATTTTATTTAGCAATAGTCCATAACAATTTCAATTCTCAGGTATCCAAATTTTTACATAATTTTGAGGAATGTAGTTTTATTATGATAAAGCAAAAAATATAAGCGAAATCAGTCGAATAGTTTGGATGAAATCAAAATTTAAAGATATGACTTATTTAAAATCAGAATTCTCAGAAACTATTCGAAAAATTACTGAAAGAAAGTTGTTGTGTCTGATTTTATAACTTAAAATATCGTCTGCACTAATTAATTAGCATATTTGCGTACACCCCCTTGAACCATTAAGATTGAGCCCTATAAGCGAAGATCCAATCTATACAATATAGATCGAAAGTTATTTAGAGTGGTCCGTTTTTTTACGCACAGAGCATTTTTTTTGCTTAAAATATAAATTTTTTAATTTAGTTTACTTGTGTTTACTATTTTAGTGTTGTGATTAGAGGTGTTTTATTAATTACAGCTAAGTGAACTAGAATTGCCTACAAGAAGATCTCCAAACTCAGGACTTACTGGTCCGGGAGGCTGTATCAGTGATTTCTTAGAAGCAATTGAAAATGTAAATAATATTATTCTTAGCTTTTTTAACTCAGAGTAGTTCAACGCTATAGGGCAAAAATGTACTTTATTCAGTTAATTTAGATAATAAAAATTATAAACCTACTTTTTTTAAAAAAATTAAAATGACCTTTTGTAAATAAATAAAATGTATGTTTGTAAAAAAAATGTTTCCTTGTTTTTAAAATAAATAACATTGTATAGAAGACGACTGAGAAAAATAGTGCTTTAAAAGTAATATATATTGACGTAGAGATATTCATAAAGAAAATATTTATAACCTTTTCGAAAACTAAGGAACATCTTTGTTTTTATAAGTTATTTTTTTATTAAGGAAAAAAATAAAAAGCTTAAAAATTTGTTTACTTAAATCTTTGCAACGTTTCGTCGAAAGTTAAAACTTCCGCTTTAAGAATTGAAGCTTATTTAATCTTTCAAAACTGATAAAACCAGAAATAAAATTGTTTTTTGTTTTAAAAAAATGAAGCAAAAAATTGCTTTTATTATTTGTTATATCGCTTTCGGGCAAAAAAACAAATAAGGATTAGAAGTAAAATAAGGAAAACACAAGTAAAATAGTCTTGAATTAAAACATTCTAACAATTTGTGCATTGACTTTAATGCATTTTTTTAAAGAATGATTGTATTTTTCATTTAATTTTTCTTTAATTTTTATGATACTACAGTGATGCAGATGTACAAATAAAAGTAATTTAGAATTTGCATAATTTTGAATTATTGCAATCTGATTTTTAAGTTTAACTAATTCTTTCTGGCTTTTTCTTTAACAGTTTTGGACCTCTTTTATCCAAATATTGTGGCCTCCATACACGAAAACGACATGCATTCTTCTAATAGTTTGGGCAACAACAGCCTTCGGGTAAGTTTTAATTACTGTTTTCACAGGGAATTTACATAACTTGTACAATAAAAAATGTGAAGGGTATTTCACAAACACCACTCTTAAGATATAGTTCAACAATTCTTGTCTAAAGTAAAGTAAAAAATTTATGCTGGAGGATTCGTAACTCTTGAATGGTATGAAGCGCAAATGTTATCAAATCTGACAAACCTTTAGCAGCATTCAACGAAGTTAATGTTTGATTAGAAATCGTCAAAACTAGTTTAATTATCAAATGAAGCTGAAGGTGATATTTATCATTGTTGACAGAAATTCTAAAAACTTCATTATGGTTGGTAATTAAAGTAACATCTTAATTATAAGAGCTATCTCAGCCTTGATTTATAGAATGAAATTGATAGTAGAATGAAAATCGCTGCGACAAAATTATAAGTTTAATTTTTAAGGAAATCTGTATTATGCAATTAATTGTTGGCCTTTATAAACTAGTGCACTCTTTGTAATCAACACTATTTTCCTTAAACTCCCGAAAGTTTTATAAATCATAAGGACTGATAAAAATTTTAATTATTGATATAAGTGAAAAAAAATTTTATCTTTTTTTTAATTTTAAAATAAAAACAATTATGAACACTTATAAAAGAATATTTTTAAAGAAAATGTTTCTTGTTTAATTTTTTTTTAAAGTTTTACAAAATAGATAGTTAAGTAAGTTCCCCATATATTAATGTTTCTTTAGAAATATAGCTAAGCAGCAAATGAAGGAACCTGTAGTTATTCCTTAAACCATAATTAAAAAGACAATTTAAAAAAAACCTTTGCATGTTAGAAAACCAGACGAGTCTATATTACGTTATACAATAATTTGGTGCTGTTTATGACGTATAAAACTTATGCGTGATTAACTATCATTTAAAAACAATAAATCTATAGCCTAAGTTTTAATGTTAGGTGTAAGAAAAGTTTTGTTTTCAATTTCTGCTGTTCAAAATTAAATAATAGTTTGAGGTAGTTTTGAATCCAACAACTTGTTTTATTGCCTAGAATAAAGCACTAATGACGGAATTTCTTCCATTAAATAGTAAATTTCATTTAATGTTTCATTTTGTTCCCTCTTTTTAATAATAATGTATGTAATTGCATTCCTTATATAAATAGAAATATTATATTGTTTTTATCATAAAATTATGACAAAAATATAATACTAATATGATAAAAAATATTTTGAAAAATAACACACTAAATGAATGCAAATATATTAAGTATGCTCTCTAAATACAACATTTGTAAACTACCATTTTAAGTAATGGTTAATAATATATATAGTGCATGCCTGAAACTGGTGTTTAGTAAAATCTAGTTCTAGATTAAACTGCGAAATTAAATTATATTTAAGTAAAATTAGTGATTAACTTTGAAATTTTAAATCTATCAGAACTAATATCTGTCTACTTTATTTCACTTTTGAATTATTAAAAAAATAGTAGCAATATCGTTCAGTTATTAAGTCATTTTAAGTCATTATTGGGTCCTTTTAAAATCACCATTATATTGTTAGCCCAAATGATAATACATATTATTTCTTGACGTGTGTTTTGAATTTGATCTAAATTAGCAAATGATATTTTCCTTCTAAGTATTTTCATTTTGTTCAAAAATAATTGTTTAAGTCTATTTTTTAATTGTTTAAAAATAATTCTTGCATAAAACAATGTTAAATATCAGTGCATCGGCAATTTTTGACAAAATTGTATCAAAGATTTAAAAAAATATCTAATTTAGAAGTAATATATTATAGCCATTGCAAAGATAAATGGAATTTATTTAGATGTCTACAGGAATAAATATAGCTATGCTTGTCCCATCTTTTTTTAGGTTCTATGGTATGTCGATTTGGTTCCCAGAATATGTTAGGAAGATCCAAGAAGAGGAATATGAATCACATGCCAGTGTTTATGCCAACACTTCTGTTGCATACCAAAAGTTTGGTGGAAGCCTAACGAATCACCGCTTCGAAAACGTTCATTTTGAGAATGATGTATTCGAAGACATTGTACTTATTCACTGCGTTTTCACTAAATGTCATTTTGAGAATGTCACATTCGATAAAGTTCATTCTTCCAGAACATTCTTCTATGATTCAGAATTTAAGAGAGTAACATTCGAGGTAAAGATTTTTGCCACAAAAATTTCTTATACTAAGATTTTTCTTGCTGAATTATTTTACAGTTACTTCTAATAAATTATTTCTTAAAACTCTTTATTTTGAAATTAGAGAATTTTGTTGAAGTTGAACGAATTGTTACTAAAGATTTTATATTTAATAAACTTTTAAACACTTGATCCAGGATCTAATTTTTAACAGAGGTTTTAATGGAAGATTAAAGTTAATTTTATTACACTTTCCTATTTAAACGGAATAATTGTAAGTATAAATTACTTCAATTATTTTGTTTACCTAGATCAAGAGCTTTTAACTCTATTTTAATTCAAAACTATAATTTGGATGACTGGAAAATTCCACGCATAAAATAAAAACTTATAAACTTAATCTTCTATATATTTTCCAGTGAAAAAACTGAATGCTCAGTGCTAGAAATAATAGAATTTTTAAAATTAGTTCATTAAAATTTATTCAGAAATCAAATTTAACGTGATAAAAAACTTGTTTTAAATTAAAAGATGTTAAAAATGAATTTCAGATATGAGTACTTTTTAAACAATGTTTTATTTTCATTTGTTTTTCTTTTTCATAATAGAAAAGATTTGTTTTTAAAAACAAAATTTAATTTGAAAGCATAGTGTAGTTAATTACAACTGGGATTTGTGACAAAGCATATTTAAAAAAATAATTATAAATATTTTTTGAATAACTTTTACATTTTATTTCTTTGCATTTTTGTCTAATAAGGATAAAAACAATTGAGACAGAAAGAAAAACAAATTCGATTCTTCAATTAAAAGTCTATTTAATACACTTTATACATTTGGTTTTTATTCTGATTATTAATGGAAATGTTAGAAAAAGTATAAAATTAATTATTAAACATCGAAGTTAATTTCAAAATGTTACTACCATTGCTAAACTGAATGGTAATTTCTTTCTGAAATAATCAGTGTTATTCATTCATGTTTTGTTACAAAGATTATTCATAATACAAATTGAGGTTGTAACTGAATTAAGTTTTTTGAGATTTTAAACGAAATTTAAATAAATATTTTTGGGTTTTCTTTTTGTATTTGAAACGAAATTTTTGTTGTTTGAAGAATTTAAAAGCAGAATGGTAAATCAAAAATAAGATTAAATAAAATTATTTTAAGAAACACAATATTTTTTAAGATATTTTATCGTCCGTTTATTTTATTATAATCAAGATCAAACTTTTTATATATTAACAAAATTAGAAGTTTTTTTTAAATGTCTAGATTTACTTAATGTGTACTGCTCTAAGTTAAATGACAATTTTAACTATATATACTAACTTTCTATACCTGGGCATAGATAATTTATACGGTTTTTTAAATGTAAATTACGCTTATCCATGCATATAAAAACAGCTATAATCTAACATTTTAAGATACCCAATAGTTAAAAGGGCACTACATTATTCATACTCTCTTCTTTCAATAAAATTCTCATTTTTCAACTCAATCTGTAAATAAATTTTAAATACGTACATGAAATAAATAATTAAAGCAATATATTTTAGAACCAAAATATCTTGAGGTCCTCGTGTACTAAATATTATATAAATCTATTATAAATTATGTTAAGCTTTGATGTGAAAAATATAATTACTCTGTAATTTCTTTTACCTTTTCTTAGAAAACTGACTTTTTTGAGTACAAGTTCATCAATTGTCATTTTAAAAGTTCGACATTCCGAAATACGGAAGAAGGTTGTGGAGTTGATTTTGACCTAAACTTCAACTTAACAGATGTTTTTACTGAAAACATGATTGCACAGGCAGCAATCATCCCCGGAAGTATTCTGTCTTCCTTAGTTTTGGACAGATTTGGAAGAGTTAAGACAATGGGTAATGTATAACACACTACATATAAAGTATGAAAACGCATTTCACTCCTTCAGGACCATCACATATACGTGATTACGCAATTCTCCCTTGATGTCACGCGGTCTTCATACTCTAAAAAGTTGACTTATTGAAAAGAAACAGTCAGCTGGTGTGCCAGCATAAAATAATTTATTTCCAGAAAAAAATACAGTTATTTAACCCTTTAACAATCGGTTTATTTTCAAGAAAACGGTCATAAAAGTGCCCATTTTTTTGGCTTTTGTATTTGTATTACGTATTTGATTAGTGCTGACATCTAGTTTGAAATCAACTAACTATCTACAATTACCTTAAAAATATCCTGGTACTGCCATCTGGTGTGTAAAATGAGAAATAAAATGTTTTCCGGGCAAAATAAATAAATTAGTTTTATTCTTATTGGCGCGTTACTACTGAACACTCCAGCCCGTCAATATCACGGGAGCAAGTAATAGAGGGCGAAACCTCACCCGGTCATTTTCACGGGAGAGAGAAGGAAGGGCTTAAATACAGATGTTTGTTTTTAAACAGATAAGTACCGTATAAACTAACTGTTATTTTAGCAAGTAACTCTATAAAATAACTATGTCAGCATTGTGAGTCGAGAAAAGCATTTGTACGGCCAGTCAACGCGGGAAATCGAATGTGAGACTCCTCATTGGGAGACGAGAGCTCTGTCCCAAGAGCTACAGCGGCTCTTGCGTCTCAGTATTTTTACTTTATAACCGTCGTTGAACAGCAGACCCAATTTTCGGGTTTACGACTACTAATGTTCAACTACGTAACCTTGTAATTTTGAATCTAATTAAGAAGACAAGGAAAATCCTGGATCAAGTATTGGGAGAATTTGCCTTCGTTGAGGAGTTTTTGATGGAACTACTCCGCATTTGCGTTACATGGAGAGTTAAACCACAAAAACCTCCCACGATTAGCCTGAAGGCAAGGGGACTCTAACTCATGATCCGTCTACCACTGAGGATATTTCACGTCAGCACTGTTGTCAGAGCAAGCCGGATGCGGAATTCGTATCAACCAGCCATCGCTAGGATTTGAACCCTGTTCACCTCATTGGAAGGCGAACGCTCTATCCCCTTGGCCATCGCGGCCCTAGTGTCTCAGTATGAAGAAAAATCTTAAACTGTTTTTATCTTAAAAGACTTATTTGTTGAAATAATATTTAAGCGCAAAAACTTTTCAAACTACATTGGTCCACCCGAATAAATATGTCTGGCAGATTAACTTACCAAAAAATTATGTATCTAAAATATAATAACCAGGAAGAGTATCGATTTGACGATAAAATCAAAGTTCAGCTTTAATCATACAATGTTAAAAACCGTGAAATAATTGCTGAAAAATAAGAGCAGGTGTAGATAAAAATCATAAAATAATTTAAACAAAAGAGGCAGGTCACCTAACTGTAAGTGAAACTACAATGCAAAATTAGAATTTCAGTTGGTGGTTTTAAATTCATCTATGATAAGGATAAATTTTTTTTTTAAATTGCTTGGTAAAAAAATAGATATAAACTGTCAAATATAGAAAGAAAATCTGCAAAAAAACGGGCATTTCTAACAGTGCACGGATAAAGGTTATAAATAGTAAAAATCTGTATTTTTCATTAAAGAGTTTTTTTTCTGTGAAAAGTAAGTTCTTCTTCAGTAAAAATTACAGTTATTTTTTACAATGTACATGATACACGGTAAAAAATTAGATCAAATTGCAAACTTTTTACAGCAAAGCTTTATGGAACAGAAAATTTGCTATACCCTAACTTTTGCAGTAATATTTACCATAAAACCACTGTCATTAAATAAATATTACTATAAAAATTACGATATAAAATTTTACAATAAAAATGGATCTTACGTTAAATAGTGGCATTCAGAGTGCCTGTATTTTTTTTACCGTAATTTGATCCATAGTTTTTTGTAGTACCCGAACTTTACCAACTCCAGCGTCCTAATATAACTCAGGCGAGATTTCAATTCAGCATTCTCGTGTTGCCACTCGTTTTATTACGGATGTGTACTCTTTAGCGCGAATACTTAGGGAGCACGTGATGGAGCGCCTGGGGAGTAATGAAGGGGATAAATTGCATTAAACATTTGGGCTTTTAAAATAGCCCTCTAAGTGTATACATTTTTATCTTTTGCAGTTACGTCACTGTTCCTGACAAGCGTAAGCGCGTTTTTTATCTGGTTCATCGACACAAAGCATATGGTTATTGCATTTGAAGCAATGTTCAATTTCATTTCTATTTCTGGTTGGAATGCAGTTGATGTTATCACAACGGAATCCTATCCAGCTTCACTGAGGTAAGCATCAAAATAATGATACATATATCTAAAAAGTATTTGACGCATCATTAAAATAGCAGTTTATCTCTCGAACTTTATTGTGCATTATCGAGTAATATACAGTGAGCAAAAAATAAACGAAACACTCCGAATAACTTTTGATCTAATGAACGGATTTTCAAGTACTAAAGTTTAATCTTAATGGTTTGAGGGAGTGATCTCAAATACGCTAACAAATGAATGCAAACGATATTTTGAAAGGCGAAATAAGACTCAATATTGTGTATTCTCTGAATATGCATAGCTTTTTTTTAAAGAAGTCAGGTCTCTTATCTCCAAAATGCAAGGGATGTGCGAAATCTAGGAAATATGCTCACAATAGTTTGGTCTACCTAAAGTTTGAACCTCTAAATGTTAATTTTACCTTTTGCGTCATATCTTAAGAACTTTCCAAGTGCAGAGAAGCAATTTTCACAGAATTATAAAATTCGTTTACACAAACATAATTCCACGTAAAAATAATACTCGTATTCAATAATTATTTATTATTCTTCGAAATTTATTTAATAATAGTCAGAAAAACTTTCAATTGTATGGTTTAATTATTTTTGCACTGTTTTGCAGACTGTCATTTTATATGGCGAAATACAAAATTTGTACGTAGTCGATCGAGTAGTTTCTGAAAAATTGAACTTCTGTAAAAAAGTTTTCAATTCACTTAAAACTTTCTTCAGACATGAGTAAATATGCAAAAGGTAAAATTAGCAAAAAGGAGAATTTTTGACTGCTCTTCTTGCTATTGGGACCATATTTCTCAGCTTGCGACAGTGTTTTGAGAGTGAGAAATACAAATCCGTTAAAAAAAAAAGGTATGTTTATTCCAAGAAGCGCGTTTTGCGTCTGACTTCGTGACTTAAAATATCGTCTGCTCTAACAGATTAGCGTATTTGAGGTCACCGCCTTAAACCATTAAAATTGAGTCCTATTACAAGAAGATCCTATCATTAGATCAAAAGTTATTCAATGTTTTTAATTTTTTTACTCACTGCTGCATTAAATTAATAAGTTTTCTTGCTTGTGCACAGCAATGTAAAAAGAATTTGTTTGGAGTTACAAAAATTTGCTTTTTACAAAAAGTTTTTTCGGAATAATTTTTTAGATACAAGATCTTTTAATGATGATGTTATAAATACAGAATTTCTTATCATGAACTTTTGGGAGGTGAGGTACATCTTAAAAATTGTAAGAAAAAAGACATCTGAGGTAAGTGGCAATATGAGTAAAGGAAATCTTACAAGACGCATTAATTGAAAACTTTTCTTCGACAACATGAATACGAATGGCTTTAGATCAATGCAAGTCATAAAGTTGTTACAGCTGCTCATAATTGATCATTGATCTAAGACGCTTTTCATGCCGGACACTAATTGGGCATTGATTGCCGGACATGATTGAACAATCCGATTTGTTTGTTTTGCAGAAACAGCAAAGGCAAGTTTTACCTTATGATTCATTTCAGAACCCACAGAATAGCTTCCTGAACTCTCAACAGAAAGAAATCAAATCAATTGGAAAAAAAGAATTTCAAAATAATTTTTGCCTACAAATTAAATTTGGATTGCAATTTGGAATTCAGATAATTCTTGGTGTTTTGAGTTTTGTTAGCAATAATTTCTCGGTTATATTGAGGCATTGTTTGGTAGAAATCGTAATATTTTACGCGCAAATAAAGCCGATCGCAATATTTCTCGCACAAATAACACAGATTACGATATTTTATATGCTAATAACGTGGATCGCACTGCTGCAAGCGCAAATAACACTGATCACAATATTTATCGCGCAACTAACGCAGAAACTCCATTTTAAAAATATTTTCCTTTCGCTGGTGATGATCGTATGATCATTATAATGGTGATGATCGTATGATCATTATTTCGCTGCGTATGATCAATATAATTTTGCAATTTTATTTATTTTACGTGGCATTGTGCGTTTGAGTTGAAAAATATAATTTAAGCCAACTGGCATTTGCATTTAGGATCCTCCCCCTATTTTAAGTTATAACAAAATTTTCTCTTATAATTAACGTTAATTTAACTATAAAAATTTTTGCATAGTAAAACTATTACAATAAAACAGTTTGTTATCCAAAAAAAAATTTAATGAAGAACCTATCATTTTAACAAATTGTATATTTTTTTCTTACTTTTTAAATTCAATTTTTTTTACATAAAAATGACAAATAAAGAAATCAACATCTTAAATATATTTCTTTGAACTTATTTAATATTTCGTATTTAAAACATATATATCTTACAGTGATTCCTAAATACATGATGATGAATTGACAGCAAGTTCATTTTAATTTTACCATTTCCGCTATGACGTGAACGATTTAAATGTTTATCAAGGATTTAGACATGCCACCTATTAGATAATTACGGATAAGAAAGAAAAGCAATCCTCCATAACCTTCGTTTCCTAATATCAATAACTTTAAAGCTAACGGGCTCAAACTCACTAAAATGTCACTTAAAACTCTTAACTTTTAAGTTAATAAATCTCGGAGAAGAGAAAATCATCATAATTTCAATGTTTTTAAATTTAAATGTTCGCATTTTAATACATTCATTACAATTGCTGGAAACCTTTTCTACTCGTTTTGAAAGCTACTCTGATTTCGCTGTGTTCTTTACAAGATTCTTTTTGCTGTCTTACAGTTTTAAAAAAAAGGTATAATCTGTCTAAGCTAAGAACTCCTCCCGCCACAAAGTCTGAGGTCGTCTAGTGCTATGGAAACAAGAATGGCTCATTTTAGGGAGGGCAGCTTCACTCTAGGACTAAGACACTAAACCGAAGGAAAAAATTCCCTTTCTCCCGCTGCCCCGAGCCGAAACCACTCCAAAACAGTGACCCCGCACCCCTATTTTAAATAGTCATACCTCGCTACCATAATCACCGCCACAGGTCCAGACGAATGTCAGGATGACTTCCTATTTTAGACAAACTATAAACTTCATTTGGCAGGTAGGTAGGTACATTATTTACGTCGCACTGGAGCTGCACAATGGGATATTGGTGACGGTTTGTAAAACATCCCAAAGGATGATCCGAAGACATGCCATCGCAATTTTGATCCTCTGCAGTGGGAATGGCGTCCCTGTATTGTTAGCTCAATGATCAGCTCGAAGTTTAGCAATTACGGTTAGGTAGAAAAAATTCAACAAGGACAGATACCGGGCACCCTCGGTCTTTACGCAGGCTGATCAAAGTGGGACCGCAGTCAGTGATGCTTGACTTCGTTGTTCTACTGGAAATGATTCTTTACGATCAGTCGACTTCAAGAAAATTTCACTTGCAAAGCTATTCCATTTCTAAGCATATAACAGAGGAAGAATTAATAACAATGAGGAACAAATTTTTTGTTGCATTTTTTTTTGTCGCGGCAGTGAGAATTTCATATTTGAAATTAGTTTTGCTCTTAAAGTGGCTGATATATTTTTTAAAAGGGCATTTTTATTCTGTTTTTTGTGTAAATTTAAAAACGTTATGTTTAACTGTAAGTCGTTAAAGGATACGACAAACTTCTAGAGGATTTAAGACATATGATCAGAATTAAAACAGCATTGGAACCCATGCCAGAGGAATGTCTTCGTACGCAACTAGGGCCCTATTCAAAAGCACACGGAAAAAACAGTTCATAATAAGCTAGCGACGTATGACTTTCCGGGCAAAAGTTCCCATGCAGTTTTAATCCTGATGTTGTGTCTTAACTCACCTAGAAATTTGTCTCGACATTTATACGATCCCCTGTTATATATAACGATTTTAAATTTCTGAATTTCAACAAAAAATAGACTTAAAATATCATTTTTAAACAAAACTGTATCATGGAAAGAGAAACCAATTGCAGATTTGAAATCAACGATACGAAAATATCCAAGATCTGTTCAAGTCACATGAAACAGAATTTTTTTTTGTGCCAGTGTAGTTATTAAAAGTTGATTTTAGATCATTTCATAAATTGTAGCAAATATGTAGCCATAGTTCATAAATATTAATGTATACTTAATGTGTTTCAGGAGTACAGGGTACGGTTTCCTAAGTGCAGTCAGCAGATTAGCCGCTATTGGTGGAAATTTACTATTCGCCCATTTCATCAGCATCAGCAAAACGTTGCCCATTCTGACAACTTCTGCTGTTCTAATGGTTGGTGCCCTCTGCGCTTTGAAGCTTCAAGAGACCAAAGATACACTTATGTAAATTTATTGTAACAATGTTTCCCAGGAATCTATTTGAGGTAGATTCCCTAAGGGAACTACCATGAATATGGATGTCCGGTTTACTGATTTGACCGTCTGGATTACAAGCCAGGGATTTAAAAGCTCAATGGCGGAATACGCTTTATTTTAAGTCAGTCGTGATGGATCTCGTTGAGAACAGGACCTTTGAGAATTTAGTTGTTATTTTATTTTATCTCTAGTAATTTGTAACAGTTAAGCAAATTGCTGAATTTCGAAGTGGTAGATACACCGTTCATTAACTTGATTGGGAAGTGTTAGCCATAATAAATATTTTCTAGAATTCATTGGTGTAAATGGGAAAAAAACGAGTACTAATTTTGCAATATTTCTTGTGAGTATAGCCAATCAAAATCAGTAAGTGATTATTATTGAGGTATATTTACACTGAAAAAAAAGTGTGGCAAAAAATACCAGAATATAGTAAACTTTACCGTGTTTTTAATACCAAAACGCCAAAAAGCTTATTGAAGCGCTTTAGTAATGATTTTAGTAAAATTAACTATACAACATGGTTTTATAAAATGCGATAAAATTTGTTAAATGTAATAAAATTGGTAATTTTATCGTGACCTTGGAGTATGGCACAAATATTATTTATGCAGTTCAAGTTACTTTTCAATTATGTATATTTTACTAAATTTGTGGTAAATGGAGCTTTTATTTTGAAAACCAGAATTTCCGGTAAGCCGTTATCATATGAACGTAAAAATTATCTAATAAATTGATTAAATTCCGTATATTTTGATCTTATTAACCAGAATTTTGTTTGTTTGTTTTTTACTAGATATATCATTACCATACAGCATGATAACTTTACTAGAATTTTTTCTCCGTGTACGAATTACCTTACTTATTAAATTATTGAGTTACGTCTATGAACTAAATTTAGAGATAATTCCTATAATAGATTTTTTCTAAAATAAATTAATATAAACGTTCCTAATTAATGCTAGTTAAATACTTCTAAAAAATAATTTTCGCTCCATACCACAGTTTAAGTTTTTTTAAAGTACCAAAATAAAAAGAGGAATTATGTTTATTTGTGTCTAAAACGGAAACTTACGAAATAACGTAATGGCTACTAAAATAGTTATGTACTAAAAGTTATGAAAAAAAAAACTGCAACTATTTAAACATTATAAATAAGAATACTTTACAGAAATTCTGTGGTTTAGTGTTGATGATGATTAACGATATCATTTACAGCTTAAATAAGAATTGGTTATTCTAACCAAGAAGATAAATTGAATCTACTTCGCAATAATGGCGTCATCAGTGTAGAACAGAGTGAAAATGTTTTCCTCCTGTTACAGAATTAGCAACATCTTAACAGCTTTATGACTTTTTTTTAACTATTTAATTTTTTATCGATATTTTTATTTATTTTCAGATCTTCTTAGTGTGCTTAGGTGCTTAAAAGCAATGGGTTCAAATCAGTATACCGGCTCCATTATTAAAAGGTGTTAATTGCCATTTGTACATAACTGTGAGGTTTTGTGCATTGTTTCTACCGTTTGTGGTGTTGATGACGCTTTCTTCTGCTATTTATAGTTTTTAAGAAGCGTACTTGTGATGCAAACTTCCTTTTGTGAGTGTAACTTCCTGCCAACAACAACACCTTTTTATTTTTAGCTGGTTTTTAATCCAACTTTTGTGAGGTTCAAAGATATTGTATTTTTACCTGTATATGTAGAAAATGCTTGCGAAATAATATTTGTTACAGATTTAATTGATACAATGATACAAATACAAAATTATGCATGGAAATTCCGTAATATAGGAGTAAAAATTTGTGCTTTTAAACATGTTTATGTTTTAGCTGTTTAAAACCACGAATACTTTTTTTGTACAGATTTGTAAGACAATTTTTGTTTTGTATTTCTGTCAGGTGTTTTCTTTAAACTTCTTTCATTTGATTTGAAAATAATACCATTTGTTCAGTAAGGTTCAGTTTAATTTTGTTAACTGTATTAAATATCTCGAAAAAATATATTATTTTATGAAAATTAAATTACGAATTTTCTTCGCGTACAATATAAAAAACTTATAGAGCTTTTTAAATGCCCCGTCGAGTTTCATGCTTGGAATAAAAGCTTAACTTTTGATACCAAAATATAGATATCTGAAACCTAAAATGTTGTTTAGAGTAAAATATTGATAGATATATTATTTTAAAAAATGCCTATGGTTTTGCGTCCGGTTGTTAGGAGATAGAATGAACAATCTATAGTTATGAATGTACAAAAATAGATAAGTTGTATGATTGAATGTTGCGCTATTGTTATACTTCAAAGTAAAATGAAAAATCTGGTTGATTGTCAGTTTTATGATAATATGAGTAAATAATAAAGTGGACACTTTAGAAATGCGTGTAATATAATATTATTATTAATTTATTAAGTAATATTAATATTAATAATATATGTGCACTACTGAAGAAAGGCTTATGTACTAATAAAATTGTATATTTCATTGTACTGTTAAAATTGTATAAATGTGAAAAAGTACCAACAATATATTTTTAATGAATCATTTATTTGCAGTAGCGTATTACAATAAAAATATAATAAAATGGAAACATGGGATAATCAGTTAGCATACTGAATTAAAATTAGATTAGTTTTATGCGTTTTAACTAGTTTATTTTTTGTCGAGTCGTTTTCAAGTAAATTAACAACAGATTGCTAATTCCAGCGAATTTGTGAATTAAATCAGGTTGACAGATTCTATGCCTTCATTTCTTAATGACAAAAACAGTAAATAAACAGAAGTCTTACGTAGCTTACCTCTCGATCAAAAAAGTATTCTTTAAAAGTATTCTACAGGGTGAAGAATGAAAAAGAAAAACGTTGTAAATACCTCCCCCTAAGTATTTTTTAATTTACAATTCTTAGAAGATTGGGGAAACCTTCAGGAGGCAACTATAGTACTATTAATTCATAAAAAATCCGGAAGATGTCGCTGATTTGATATATAACGTAAAGAGAACGTTGTATAAGAAGATGTAAGAAAGAATGGAGTGTTGATTATTCAACTTTTTTTTTGCTGACAATAGCATAATTAATAATTTCTTAAAAATATTTAAAGCAAAAGTATTTCAAATAAATGTTTATATATAAAACTATCAGGTAATGTAACGGAACTGGGGTATCTGAACAATTCACGGAAAAAAAGTTACGTACGTTACTTTTAAAGTGTTGACTAAAAGCTCCAAAAGAGTTGAAATGCAAAAGCTGTCAGCCCCAGAAGTCAGAGTTTTTCTCTTCGCCTTCTTCCGAACAATTTTCTTTTTTTCTTCTTCTTCTTTTTTTTCTTTTTTGACTTAAACCGTTTTCCATATTTAGTCATTGGATCAATTCCTTGACATGGAGAGTTTGGAGCTCGCTTCAAAATGTTCTGATGATACCGTTGGACAATAGAAAAAAAGTTTAATTGGTTTTAATCTTAAGAAAACAGTGGAGATATTCCATCATTCTCTTTTTAAAAACAATTTTGAGTTGAATTAAAATGTTTTAAAACAAACTTTTGCATTTCATACGAAATATTTTCCAACGCTGCACAGAATGTATTTTTATCGGTCCTTGTTAAACTGTTCTACTGTTAAGTGCTCAACTTCGCGCGCAGGTCGTTGGGCTACCAAATCGAATTAGCCATCCCCTCTACAAAGGATCAAAATTGTGGTGGCAGGTCTTCGGATCAACCTCAGTGATGTTTCCCAGACCGTCGCCAATAGCTTATTATGCAGCTCTAGTGATACGTAAATAAAACACTTACCTATCTAACGTTCGAAAAGTCGACTGTTAAATTATTAATTATTTTTCAAAAGTCTTAAGAAATTTAAAGCTGGCTCCAAAAGCTTCATGTAGCAGAAATTACATATTATTTATATTATAATTAATTGGATATATGAATGGTAAAACTTTTCTGAAACTAAACTTTCGATCAAAATTTATGCTTGAACATGAGCGTTTAGTTTTCAGGAGACAAAAATTTTATAAATGAAAAGTTATGAAATGATATGCCGATAATTATAAAGTTCTTCTAGTGGGAAAATTTAGTTAAAAGAAATACGAAAAAAAAAAACTCATTTGAATGTTTTTGTTTGTTTCAAAATACTTCATTTCAATGAAACACGCTTATATTGTTTAATATTAGCGGGTTTTTTTCTTTTTTGAGATTAAGAAGTTTAAAAATTACTGTTTAGACTTCAGAAATTTTTGAAGTAATGAAAGTGTTTCATTTTGTACTTATGTCAATGTAATTAAATGTTAATGTCACAATGTGTTTCTACCTCACCCTCTAAATGTTTAGCAAATAGACATAAAATTGCCTTTATGACTCTTCGACCAATAATATCGCTTTAAACGCTTTTATTTAGCCAAGTTATAAATGTTGGAGAAGCTGTGGCAAATAATTTCGATATATAAAACATTGATTAAAGACCTCTATTACAACTGGAAGGAATTTTCTTTTTTCACGCAAAATTTTAAAAAAAAATGCTGTAATGATTTTTTACGCTCATCCTGCAATCTGCAATTTCTGGTAAATTTTATACTTATTATTTCAAAAAGTTCATCTTTAACTACGTTTTTGGAGTAATTGTTATAATTTAATACAATCTAAGATATACAGATTCAAACACATTTTTATCTATTGACAACTTCAAATACAAGTTGTTTTTTTTAACTTGCCAAAATATATTTATACTGTATAGACTTAAATTTGTCTGTAATTAAATTTTATACCAGCCGTAGCAAAAACCACAAATAAGTTATGCAAATTTTAACCAAAAAATTTTTATTAATTAGGGCTGAAATTATTTAGTTAAAAAGGTATATTTATATCATTTGTTTATCTTTTTATTAGCAAATATTATCTTTTTTTATTTCTTTTAGTTAAAATTACATTGCTATTAGTTTGTAAGGAACTGTTATATTTTTAATATTAAACTCAAAATTATTTTTATAATAAACCAGATAACATATGAAGATGTAATTAAAATACCAAAATAACATACATTGTTTGTATTATAGAAATGATGAAAATCCATAAAACTGACATTCTTACCAATATGAAAATATATATTATTGTATGCTTCGCATACAGAATGACATATCTGACATGAATAAATAAATATAGATACAAAAAAATATGGTTTTTCTTTTCCTTATTTTTACTTTCACAAACATTTCACAGACATATTGTTCTTCCTTTTAAAACCAAGAACTTTGTCAATGGTTGATTTTCAAAAAGCTCTATATTAATGGACTTTTAATATTTTAAAGCCAGACAGAATCAAATAATTCATTTTCACTCATATTTAGTGAAATTCATACACATAAATTGTTTACAAAAGGAAATAATGATTCCGATTCGAACTTATTTAGATATCTCAAAAGTTATTACTTTTATAAAGGAAATGATTTTGAATCGAACTTGTTATATAACATCAAAAGGAGAATCAGATGCTATAATCTTTATTATATTTAAATGCATATATAATCGAAGTCATTGTTCTTTAAACATAATGCATTTATTTGATTTTCCGCGTGTTAAATATAATTTTTATAAATAATTAATTTAAGTATTTTGATTTTGTTATAGTACTTTTGTTTAATCAGCAGAAATTCCAGATATCGCGTGAATTGATCTATACATATTTAGAGTATGTATCAAATGTCACCAATAAATGATTTTTTTTTAAAATTTCGCTCTAAAATGTTCTTTATCAAATAGACACCTGAAGAGGCTTATTTTCAAAGCCGAACTAGTAATATAATAATAAAACAATATAAGAACGTAATAAAACATGTATTTGTATAATAATATAATTAAAAAAATTGCAAACAATATAAATACATGATATGTCTTTCTAAAATAACTTATTATCTCATCATTTTTTTTCTCTAAAAGATACAATCTTTGTAGTTTAAAGGAAAGGTTTTAAAAATTTCTTAATCAGTCAGTCTTACCAATGAATTAAGCTAAGAAATTCGAGACAAAATTATATATTATTTGAATAAACATTCTATTATTTGAATAAACATTGAATAAACATTCTTTTCTGCACTTTTTGAAAGAGTATTTCGCAAAACATAACTTCATGCAAAATAATTTTTAATAATTATTATAACTACGTATTTTAAAAGTTTACGTTGCGTTTTTTTGTTGTTCTTTTATCTAAATTATCGTTTATTATACAGTTAAAATAATATTGATTGTTTTATTCCAGTTTATTATTTTCGAATATTTTATTCTAAAGTCAGTTTTTACTATATGTGTGGCAATAGAAACTATAATTTTGAAAAACAGAAATTTTAGCAAACCGTTACCATATGAGTAAATGCATTTTCAAATGAATGGTTTAATTACAGTATATTTTGGCTCTATTAAACAGACTTTTTTTTAGAAATATCATTACCATGCAATACGGTAATTTTAACACAATTGTTCTCTGCGCGTTTTGTTTTTTCGTTTTCTAAGACAATGTAGTTTTTTGAATTCTGAAAGACGTCAATTGGATAGTAAATGAGAAGGAAAAGTTTTAAATAACGAATATTTTAATGATTCTTTTTCAGTAACTATTTTATCTCTATTTTTTTTTAAATTTCTCAAAATTGAATTTATTTCTAATAAAAATTACGTTGTCTCAGAAAATGCACAAATTTGTTTATAATTCGTTTTTTTTATAAATTTCAAGCTTAATACTCGTTTTTCGCTCAGGGTGAATAAAACATAAATAAAGAATCAATAAATCAGAGTTGCGAAACACTACGAAATCATGCACATAGCTGAAAAGCATGTACCGACATAATTAAAGAGCTTGATGGAAGAACCAGGTAAGTGAAATTTTTGGGGGAATTAATGAACCACTGCTTATGCCTTCTTTTAAATCTTAACATAACTAATCATATAAATTTTTAGTATGCTAGCATGATTTTTTTTATTTCAAATTAGGTAATATGGTTTTAGTTTTAAGATAATTAGGTTTTACTTAAAATTAGAAACGATAAACCAAAGACTTATTAGTGCAGCCTTCTACTAAATTGGTGATAAAATATTTCGGACACAACTTTTATTTCATTCTGAAAGTGCCACTTACTTGCTTCTTCCACTGAGTTTTTCAATTACTATCGCTAAAAAATTTGAATTTTTTTTATTTAATATTATTTGTTGCTCTTTTCGGTGACTTTACGTTATTGAAGTAAAACTTGTTTTTTGTAGTCCCTCTCATTAGAATAAAGATAACATGCACTTAGCATCACTTGACATGATGCTATTATTCGCGGCAAACCCGTAATAGGGAAAATTTACCACTATCATATAATTTTCTCCGGTACATATCCTTTTCGAGAGGGAGTAAAACACTTCATATCGTTCAGTATTGGTATTTAAACTGTTTAGAATCGGTCCTGTTTTAATTATCACCAAATATATCATTATGATATTTGATACATGTATTAATATATTTGCTACTTATTACATAACCTTTTAACATTTAAGTGTTGTGAAAAATATATTTGTCAGTGACAGACAGTTATAATTGAAATTTTCATTGGAAAAATGGAATTCTTGTTGGAACTTGATAAGGATTTTTGAGCTTAGCCATTTCTCTATCTAACCTTTAATTTACTATTAAAAGATTTTTTAGTAGAAGAACAAAGTCCTTTTAATTCTCATTCATTAAAATATTAACAAACTATCTTTGCTACCTACCACTGGAAAAATTATTCTTCGAAACTACGGAAAACCCGTTACAGAATTCTCATCAAAACTGCACCAACTACCATAATACCTACATATTATCGTCAATAGTACATAATAATTAAGCGTCATTTGTGAATAGCGATTTTTTTACGGTTTTCCTAAAACAAATTTTTTATTAACGTATTCTCCTTTAACTTTGCTTTTTAGAGCACAGTTTATTTGATTTTGATTCAATTAATTAATATTATCGATATTAATAAAACATTTGTATCAGTAATAATATGGTAATTTTTTACAGCTCCCCAAAATGAATAAGTATCTTTTCTCTATTATTTTTGCATTTTAGTACATAAGTTTTTTTTATGTCGTATTACCAACATTAATTAAGCATCATTGTCATCATTGATAGTATGACGACTTCTTAAGGCTCTTCTAGACAGATAAATATCTTAACTCCATTATTTTTGCTTTCTAGCACACAGCTGTTGCCACATAGGCCGACTTATCATCTATTTTTGGAGCAAAAAGCTAACATAAGCACAATACTAACATAACGTTAACTTGCGAACTTGTTTGCTCCAGTATTGCTTGATAGGTCAGCTCTGATAGTATAGGAGCCTTACCACATTATATTGTTCATTGAATTTATCTGGCATAGAGAATATAAAATAATTCAATATTTGAATGAGTGCTATAAACTATTTTTTTGATAAAATGGAGCTATAAGCTAGAAATTATCACTGATTTTATTCATTAAATATATGAAAAACTGAATTGTCTATAGTAAAATTTAAAGCAATAACAAACATTGAACCAATCAGAAAATTTCACTTTGTTTTTCGCTCATCCCGTTTGAACGATTCGTCGTAAATTGTTATTATATCGACAGGGACCTCCTTCATACTTCAAGCTATCTGCATGCCAAGCTTCAACGATTTCGGTTAGATGATTTAGGAGTCAATAAAGGACACACACATTCATTTGTGTATAGATAGATATACTTTTTAAATCATTATTAAAGTAAACAGTCAAAATCAATGAATATTTATAAAAATGTAGTTTTCAATGAAAGCATATTTTGAAAATTAAGTTTGATTCGTGAAATCATCACATTTTTTAAATTGGTAAGAGTAACAGTTTGAGAATTTTGTAACTGAAAAATTTAAATTCTATTAATTTATAAAGCTGATTTGATTGATTCTTATTACATGTATCTCATTGCCTAATAACTGTAAAATAATGATTGAAAAAGAACCAATGATTGAAATAACACCCTCAAAATGTGTACACAATATAGGTAAAATATTTTACTAGAAAGAATCATTTAAACATTTGTCATTTGAGACTTTTCAATTGATTTCTTTCATAAGTCTAAAAAGCATTGTTTTAAAAGATTTAAGAGCTAACTTAGTTAGAAAAGGTGAACACATTGCTTGGTTATAGCCCCAGGATATAACTGATTTTAATCCATTTTTCTTTCAGGAAAAATGTTTGCCAATAAAATGAAAGAAGTTTTTCATATATTTGATTGATAATTTCTATTTATCTGTCAAACTTTAAATATTTCTATATCAGTAGAGAAAAATATTTTGACATTCAATCCATTTATTGTGCCTACGAAACAATTTATGAAAAGAATATATCTTCCATCCCCATGGTTACTATTAGAAATAACACTATTCAAAAGATATATAGAAAGCGTTTCAAATCTAGTTTCGATACAAGAATATAAATAAGAATCTCCATATCAATGCGGTTCAACTACTTTTTGTATCTTTCTGTATCTTTATAAACTTCGACAGAAGTTAAATTACAATAGTAAATATCAGAAAGATACAGAAAAACTGATTATAGTTACTATTCATTCCTGCAAAATATAATTAACATTTGTAGCAAGGAAAAGTAATCAATATATTCTATATCTTTTATGCATTCATAAAAGCAGGATATATTGGTAAAAAGCTTCTTTCGTATTCAAAGCGAGGTAAAACCAAACTATTTAAATAAGGTTGAATTAAAAACTTGATTTCTATTTAAAAATATATTCATATTTAAAAAAAATTATTCCATTGATTATGAAATCTGTATGAATCATTTGAAAGCTTTATTAGATGAGGAAACAAAGCAACAAAAAAAAATTAAGAAGTTTTCTTTCTTTCAAATAAACACGGAGAAAACAATTCTGTAAAAATTACCGTACTATGTGGTAATGGCATTTCTGAAGAGAAAAAAACTCAGTTTGAAAGAACCAAAATATACGGTATTTAAACCATTCATTAGGTAATTTTGAAACTCTTATGGTAACTGTTTCCTGAAAATTCTGTTTTTCAAAACTATAGTTTTTATTGCAACACTAAATGTGTAAAAAAAATACGAAACTAAAAAGGAAATTTAACCGAATAAATAGTTTTTATATCATACTCTAATATATCATGATAAAATTATCAAATTTTTAAGCCTTTACAAAGTTTTATAACGCATTAAAAAACCATATGTTTTTTTTAATTTTCCCTTTGGTTTCGCAAAGCGTTTTGGTAAAAATTACCGAGCTTCATGGTGTTTCCCTAAAGCCAGAAATACGGTAAGTTTCACCATGCTGGCAATTTCGATCATACTTTTTCTTCAGTGAATAATTTGCATACATAAAATAATAATTTTATATCTAATTTAAGGAGAATAGCTATATTTAAAAAACCTCTATAATTTAAATAATAATAATTTAAAGTAATGACATGTTACAGTAATAAATTAGATCGTAGCGGTTGATCACGACTTCCTTAGCTTACGTTATTTTACACTATTTTTTTCCTATTGAAAGCTAAGCAAACGCTAGATAAAAGAAAAATCATAAGGTAAGGAAAATTGGTTTAAAATAGGTTTTGATTGCTTTTTAATTTTAAATTTTTTTTTATTAGCCTTTGGTAAAACTAAAATTTGTTACTATTTTTTTAGAGCATGAATTCCTTATTGCATAGTTTATAATTCATTCATCTAATTTTGTATTAAACAACAGATGATAACATAATGTGTATTTTGCTAACCTAATATTTTGACTGTAGAAAAACCCTCTCAACTTTAAGGGCTGTGGTTCTGCACCTTGCAAAGGGTTGAAATTCACACAACTTAAGATCGATGAGTTCCAGCTTGTTTGGGAGGTAAAAGGGTTAAGAGCGCAATTCTTACTCTATTTCCACGAACATACCGCTGGTCTACACCTCAATTCTATGAACTCCTTGACCTGCAATAGGCTGTAATGATAGTATTGGAACTATTACTATTGTTATTAATTGAAATATGAGACATTAGTGAAAGAAATTACAAATTATAAAATTTGAGTTTCAAAATTGAAAAAAGGAGTTTTTCTGATGGACACTGCTCTGAATAATGTATCGACTAAGTACATAACGATGAAAGATACATCGACTAAGTACATACGACAAAAACATATCGACTAAAACTATTCTCAGGAAGGGCTTTTTGTAAAAAAGAAAACAAAAATTGATTAACGCATGTAAGATAAGAATAAAAATTTATTATTTTCTCTAACCATTTCGAAGGTATATTTTAGCTAATTGTTCATAAACGAGAATAGGAAGCTAATTAGAACTCAGAAAATTATTTTATTTAAGCGGGGAAAAAAATAATTCCTTAATTATGAATGGTCTAGCATAAATGTCATAGTACGTATCGAAGCTTTTCTACTCCTATCAAAATATAATTAGGAATCTAAATTTTAATTAAAATTTAAAGAATTAGAATATTTGAATAATCATTAATTAGAGTTATTTTAAAATAACCCAATTGCGAAACATTTTTATTTTATATTTAATAAATTGCATTACCTGAGATTTTTATAGAGCTTAAATTCGCAGAGTGAAGAATATGTCAGAAAATATTAGGAAATTATGACCTCCTCAGATACACTTATGTATTTAATTTTTCCAATTAATTAAATAGTTAAAATAACAAGAGCCTACTTTTTTGTATGCAATTAAATGATAAATTTAATTGAATGAACCATTGCATATATCTATCGAAAATTCAGTAGTGTTTGAACGAATGAAATATTTTCGCATGGAATATATGCAATTATGTAGTTAAAAATTCTGTGAGAGTATTAGAAAATGACTGCTTAATATTGATAAACTATCTTAATAAAGTTGTTTTTTTTACTAAAAATAAATGCTAAAAACCTTAGCTACTTGAACAATTTATAGTCAAACCGCGGTAGTATTGTGTTTTATTTTACAATCCTTATTTATGGTTTTAAATGTTGACATTTTGCAGCAAACAAAAACAAAAAACAAACAAAAAAATAACAATATAAAAAAGAACAATATAAAAATTTATCAAATCATCTTTAAACTCACACTGAGAGGAAGGTATGATGAAAACTACTGGAATAAGGCAAAATTTATTGTGTTTTTGGCTCTAATGGAGGAGCAAAAAAACGGTACTTTTTACCAAAGCGCTTTGGTAATGATTTTGCTAAAATTAATATTAAAATATTGTTTTAAAATGTGAATTAAAAGTAGATATGCTAAAATTTGGTAATTTTATCATGATACCATTGAGCATGGCATAAAAACCATTTATACGGTTAAATTTTCTTTTCAGTTTTGTATTTTTTATTAAATGTGTGGCAATAAAATCTATAATTTTGAAGGTTAGAATTTCTGTTAAATCGTTAACATATGAACGGAATCCGTTACCATATGAATGGTTTAAATACCGCATATTTTTGATTTTATTAACCAGAATTATGTTTTTTCTTTTACCAGAAAGCGACTTTATTTCAGCAAAATTGCTATTGATTTCCACCACTGAAAGGAAAACATATGTCAGGCTTATAATAGTACTTTCGAAATATAAATATTCAAGCTGTACAATTAAATTTTCATCAAAAACTGTAGCACGTCAATCTATTAATATTATCTGCACTGTAATAATAATTAAAAATATAACAATTTAATTTCTTGTGATATCTATTACTAAGTAGTAATACAAATTATAACATGTTTATTTTATTTGTAATATCATTATATTAAAATTGATTATTGGAAACACTCCTAGTTAACTGTTAAATAGCACAAAATTGTTTGCTAATTCAGATATGTTTCTGATTTCTTTTCCTCAACTTATTCTTCTATTTCTTATTTCATTCATTATTTGTTTTATGTGTCTAGAATAATATTTTTGCTTGTCACCTTCGAGAAAATCAATAATAGGTATTGAATAAGGAAAAGAAAAGAAAGAAATACACATGTGCAAGACAGATTCATTTCTTTCCAAACTAAGATCTGATGACATCTGTTGTGAGCTTATTATCTTTACAACAATGCCTCTTATTAATAAAAAGTAGGGATACAAAATCCCTAAAATAGAGAAATTCGTCAACCAAAGCAAATAAAAAGAAATTTATATATTTTCCAATCCATATAAATTCAGCTTAATGTTATTTATAGAAAATCGATTAATAAAATACACAAAGAATTATTAATATAAGCGCTCTGTTGTTGCTTAACTCCACGACTAACCGAGTTAAACTCTCAAGAAGTCAATAGTTATTAGTGGATAATGTTATAGATCAAGGTTTGTGAGGCAATACAAGAATATTTTCTGGCAAAGACTGGCAGACAGCATACACAATGCTGGAAATTTCTCGCAAAAATATTTAAATAACAATTTATTTAATTTAAAAACAGGAAAAATAGTTAAATAGCAATTTATTTAATTTAAAAAAAAACAGGAAAAATAGTTAAATAACAATTTATTTTACCATATTAAAAAAAAACAGGCAAATAACCATAAGTAAGATGGTATTTAACCTAATAACTGTGAGAAAAACCGTGCATTAACTGCTTTCACGTAATACGGTTAAACGATATAGTAGAATTTTATCGCACCAACTAGGACCACCTAATGAAGCCATTTAGTTTCGTTCAGCTGGATACATATTAAAACCGAGAGGGCACATCGATGAATTTCATGAATGGCAGAATGGTGGTTTAAGTCTCAGCTTTGACATAACAATATTTCTTCTATTTTTTTCATTACATGTAAGATTTCTAGAGTCCTGCGCTCCCCATTTTGTGACCCTGAACTATTAAAATAAAATACTCTCGTTCACTCATCAATGGCACCATAAGGCATAAACAGCCAGGACAACCACATTAAACCACATTCCATAGTTTATTTGATAAAACACAATTGAACCACAACCTTACTCCAATTCCAATTACCTACCTAAAAGACTAGCTCCAATGTCCAGTTAAATTTCTTTTTTTTAGGTTTTGAAACCATGTTAATTGTAAATGATTAAAAAGTAGTTTTGTATTCCTGGTTTATAAACCTTACTAGTTATAAGCGGTTTCAAAATCGTAAATTAAAAAAATGCTCTTTACCGTGGTTACTTTATTTTTAATTGGCTAGACAGACTGCTGATGGTTACTTTACCATAATTTCAAAATGATAATTCTGACAGTGCAGGGTAGGTAGGAAAATCTTCTTTCTTTATTTTGTCCACTGCGAAACTTCCTAGGAAAATTTTTAAGGAAGTGAAGGACTGTAATAAACTTTTTGATCGAGGCCTCTTCCTCAACAGAGATCACGAGCCTCTATTAACTTCTCGAAGGCAGAGGAAGCATGCATTCGAGACAGCGTTGAGTTCTTAGATAGAAAAGAAAGTGCAGATTTTGTTTTGGCAAAGACTGGATCACCAAGAGGGAGGTAGAAAGCTGATTAAGCTCTTATTGCCTGCAAGCCATAGATGGGCTTAAGGGAATGGTCCACACTCCTTGGGTAGCTCTACTAGAAGAATCTTAAGACGTACACTGCGCAAAATAAATAAATAAATAAACGGACCATACTAAATAAATTTTGATCTTGTGATCGGAATTTCACGTTCTTGAACTTAATCTTAATAGTCCGAGGGGGTGACATCAAATACGCTAAATGAGAGTGCAGACGATATTTTAGGTTGCGAAATAAACGGAAAAGTACTTTCTTAGAAAAAACATATCTTTTTTTCCAACGGATTCGGATTTCTGACTCCCAAAATACAGGGAATATCCGCAATTTGGGAAATGTAGTCCCAATAGTTTGGTTTGGAGAGTGGTTCAAAATTTGGACTAAATAATGTTAAATTTGCATTTTGCGTATTCCAAAATATCTCAAGAAATTTTTAAACGAATTGAAACAATTTTTGCACATAATTATAAGAATTTTTATCCAAACATAATTTCATGCAAAATAATATTTTTAGAAAACATTTGTTATTTCTTACTATTTTATTTAATAATAGTTGAAAAAATTTTGAATTGTAGGGTATACAAATTTTTGAATCACTTTGAAGAAAGCAATTCAAAATGGCGAAATAAAAAATTTCAGCAAAATTAGGGGAATAGATTTTGAGAAATCGAAAATACGACTCTTTCAGAATTTGATTTCTCAGTAACTATTTGACCACTTTCGCTTAAATGATTTAAAAATTGTGTACCTTACATTTCAAAATCTTTTTGACTATTATTAGGTAAAATAATGAAGAAAAATAAATAGTTTTTAAAAGTTGTATTTTGCATCTTTTTATAAACAAAATTTATAATTGCGTGCAAAAAATTTTCCAATTCGCTTTTAAATTTCTCGAGATAGAGGGAAATACGCAAAAAAATAAAATTAACATTAAGGGGTCCAAACTCTGGACCACTCTCCTGAGTAAACTATTGCTCTCATATTTTCCAGTTTGCGACTACCCTCTACATTTTGGGGGGTTAAGAATAAGAAATCGTCAAAAAAATGTATGTTTATTTAAAGAAAGTGCATTTTTGTATCTGATTTCGTAACTTAAAATATCGTCTGTGCTAATTAATTAGCAAATCATGCTTAACCTCTTTAACCATTTAGATAGAGTGATGATGTGAGGATCCTATTATAAGATAAAAAGTTATCCTGGGTGGTCCGTTTTTTTCTTATTAAGCGCACTGTACATAGCCCATTTTACCGGGGAACGACCCCTCCTCATGTTGACTTAAGGTTGGTAGATGCAGTAATAACTATCGTTAAAGCACCTTGGAATTTATTAACACATAGATTTATTTTAATGAAACTCAGTGATTAAAAGCAAGTTCAACAAAAGTTCACAATTTTTAAGTGCTTGAACCAGTTTATGAAAATAAAACTAGTGTAACAAATATTAGGTTTTTATGAAATTTTACAAAACATTTTTAATTTGTTATATAAAGGTAAATAAATAATCTGAAATATTGCGTACTAAAAATATGAGCAAATATTATAAAATTTTATACGTATAATTAAATAACAGTGTTAACTATGTATAATTAAAGTGTATCATTTTAATTCATAGATGATCCGACAATCTGAAATAACATTATATACCTGCATCATATTCAAATATGTCATTTAGGTTTCGAAGACAAATATTAATGTTGATCAGACTTTTACCTTACTCCAATAGTGTAGAGCTGGAGATTATGAGTTCAATCATGATAGCCGACTAAACAAACATCGTATATGCATGGCAAAGCTAATAGTTCTCTCGTTGGTTGTAATGAGGAAGATTGGAGAGAGAGATACCAACTTAGGTTCAGCCCTAGTCATCTGGCTGGGGTCAAAATTACATGATATTCTTACCCTTACCATTAAAAGATAGAACTCTGGAAAAGGAAAATAGGTCCTTGATCATAGTTAGGTGAAAAGATATTTTTGGTTAAACGACATTAACAGAAGTGCCATTAAGTGCCATCGGAGACTAGAATCTCTACAATGCCATCTAAATTTTGCTGCAATTTATGCGGATGAACTAATTGCAACGGTATCCAATTGTATTGAAATTCGAACATTTAATTTTCCTGAAGTTTACAGTTATTACACCGTTTTGTAAAAAACAAAATGCATCAAGGCAAATTTAAGCATTAGTGAGCAATTAAAATGCACTCTAAGTTTTAATTTGGCTCATAATTTACAAATATTTGCATATTATTACAAAAATACAATTGTTTTGAGTTACTGTTTGAGATGCATTTGCTATCTAATTCTAATTTTATTATCATTAAACTAAAATTAAGTTCATAGATTTTTTAACTTGAAATGAAATAATGAACTCGGTTTTAAGTTATCTTAAATTATTATTAATTATTATTGTAGTTTTGGTAACAGTAGACAAACAAATATTAGTAAAGCTTACCATTTTTTTTAAAAAGGGTTCATCTAGCGTTATTCTTTAAAGAATCTAATCTCAAATTTAAAAAGAAAAATCTTTTACAATATGTTGCATAAAAATTAAAACTTATTACATGTAATTAGTTTTATAAATCATAAATCAAAAGTTTTTAAATTATTTCCCCTTATTTTCAACTAATAATCTTGATGGATAAAAATTTTAATATTTTCATTGTTTAAACAATTTTATTAAAATTAAAATTAACTAGACAACGACTGATATACGTCAATTATAATTAAAAACTCCAAAAGAACGTCACAGGAAAATTTCTACTGGAGAATATTGTTCAAAAGAATTCATTAATAACTATAACTTAACATTTAGCAAAATTTAAAAAAAAGGTGAATACCTCAGTTCATTTACCTAACTAAATATAGTTTACTAAAGTTATACAATCAATTATTCATTAGACTTTTGAAGAAAATATAATAAATTTAAAAGAAAGTTACAGCATGGACATAATTAATGCTAAAATTTATTACAATTAAATGTCTCGCTGCTATTAAATTTTGCTAAATACAGTTTAATTACAAGTTTTGAGTTATTCTAAAAATACTATTACCCAAGCATTTTAAATATTATGATATATAATATATTATCATAATATTTAAAATGCTTGGGTAATAGTATTTTTAGAATATATTATGATATATAATAATTATCTAATATTGAGTAGATTTGAGTAAATCAAGACTTGAAACCCTAAAAAATCATGTCACAGAAACTGAAGGAAAACAAATTGACATAATAAGCTATATTTTCAGATTAAAATTTCTTAGCAATAACAATAAAGTGCTTGAGCAGAATTAATTTAAATATACTGTTCTGAAACACACATGCCTCCTGATCACTTTATTCACCGACCACAATGATTGAAATGCAATAATGTTTGTTTACTAATGACGAACGTATTATTTAAATAAAACTGAAAATTAGCCAATTAAAATGACTTAAAAAGTTTTATTGCACTAACTCACATTTTGTTCAAAAAATTAAGTTTCCAATACAATTAAAATTAAAATAAAATCGAATTTTATTTTAATTTTAATTGTATTGGATTTTGCTCTCTTATCATAGCTCGAGAAATCTTTTACGCTCATGAGTTTATTTATTTAGAAATATTGTAAAAAGTTACACAGTGCAGCAATTTTTAAATAGATATTTTGTATTTATTATTTTAATGACCTATTTTTTCTGCAAACTTAAAATTTAATTGAGCACTTTTGTTTTTTGTCGTATGCCTGTTTAGGCAGTGGGGGTGCGATTGATCTTCTTTTTCAGTGTCGCCATCTATGACCAGGAATTCGACTTCTGCCACGCCATTCACACAACCACAACCAGTATATAGGGCGGGTCACATTCACACACAAAGGAGAAAGGACATAGAACACACAGAGGGAGAAAGAAACATCCATGCCTTGCCCGGGATTCGAACCCAGGACCTTTCTGATGCAAGAACAGTTTCCTGCCCCCTACACAGGCCGGTCGACAAAATAATACTTAAATGTCCTATTTTTTCTGCGAACTTAAAATTTAATTGAGCACTTAAATTTAACTGGACTTTTCAAATAATTGATTATAAAAGTAAAGACAATTTATTCTCAATTTGATCTATTTCAAACGTAGCCCAATGCATTTATTTTAGAATATTTATTTTCGATCTTGTATTTTTATTCTAGTTTCGTAATTCTTGTTAGCGATGAAGTTTCGAGTTGAGGAGACATTTTAGTCATATATTTGATAGTTCGTGTTTCGTTACAAATCACGTGATTTTGGGACGAAATGATTCGCAAAACTGACGAAATACTTCTCAAAGATTGCAGAATCTTCAAAAGTGAGAGTTTTATTTCTGAGAATGAATTTGCATTGCATCTTAATAATCATAATATGATGGAGAATTATTTTGTGTTTTTATGTGAATTCTCTCTCCTAAGCGAAAGAATTCTCGACATGGGTTGTCTTTCAACAATTTTCACTACAATAATAATCTATAGGAAAACACAATGGAAAGCTATACTTAATTTTTTTTTTAAATGATTCTTTTTACACTGAAAAAAATTACGGAAGTATCGGCACATTGGTTGCATCATCCGCAATCGTCATTTATTCGTCATTCACCGTAAATTGTTGTACCGTATTTTTAAAGTAATTTTTTTTTAATTAAATTAATCCTGTAACTTATTATTGTTATTGTTAATTACAATTGCTAAAATTGTAATTTTATTGTTAAAATTGCGGAATATCGCAGTTTTTTTTCCATAACATGTTTTGATAAATAGAAATTTTACCGGCATCCTGACTGCCAGTACGTTTTACCGTAGCTTGATCCGAAACATTTTACTGTGCATTTAACAATGTATTTAATTTATTCTTTAAATACAAGTTTAAAAATATTAATAAAAAATATTACACGCATTTATAAACATTATTAATTATTTATAAAACATTTTCAAAAATTTCAAAATTTAAAATACAGTCTTGTATTTTCAAATTTTCTTAATAAAGCACTTGCTGTTTACTTTGATTCTAATTATAATTAAGGTTATGCCATACAAAGCAAGTTTTAAATGAACTTAATCAAAAGTGCTTTCTCAGCAAAGAATTTATACCTCTCTAGTTGTCTTAAGATTTCTCTTACTTTCAGGGATTCCATTGTCCGTTCAAAGGTTGCCTCACTTATATCTTTTAACAAAGAACTAAATTACAAAGGGAATTTAAAGTAATGACTTCAAAAACTTACTTGAATTTCTATAAAAAATTATAAAAAAACTTTTTTTTAAAAAATAGAAAGTCATATTTTTTATGACTTATTTATTTCAATTTCATTCACAATTTCATTCACAGCTAAACTATTTCAGTTTCATTCAGTAATAGGACTCTTCAGCTTCATTCTAATCCAAGAAAGTCATTTAAAAATGTGCGTTTCATTTACACAAAAATAAAAATATCATCATTCTCAACTCTATTCGGGAAGATTCTTCTAGAAGAATGTTTTTAGGAAGAAAAAAAAAGGTGAAGAATTTTCACCGAAAAAACCTCTATTTTTCTATTTGAAAAATAGAGGTAGAAGTCCATAAGATTCAGAAAAAATGAAGAATAGTGAGCAAATATTTAGGAATAGAGGTGCTGCAGAAAAAGCAACGCGTGACGGTATTTGTCGAAAATGAAGGTTAAGCTTCATATAAAGGGCTTTTAGTTCTTTGTTAAAAGCTATGAATTTAAAAACTTACTTGAATTGTTGTAAAGAATTTTAAAAAAAATATTGAAAAAAAATCTTTGTAAAAATAATTGAAATAAATAAGTCATATTTTTAATGACTTATTTATTTCAATTTCATTCACAATTTCACTCATAGCTAAATTATTTCAGTTTCATTCAGTAATGAAACATTTCAGCTTCATTCTAATCCAGGAGAGAGTAATTTAAAAAAGTACGCTTCATTTACACAAAAATAAAAATATCATTATTCTCAACTCAATTCGAGAAGATTCTTCTGGAAGAATCTTCTCGTATATAAAGAAAGAAAATGTAAAGAATTTTCTTCGACAAAAAATATTTTCGAAGAAAAACCTCTATTTTCCGGTTTGAAAAATAAAGGTAAAAGTCCATAGGATTCTGAAGAAATGAAGAATAGTGAGCAAATATTTAAGAATGGAGGTGCTGCAGAAAAAGCCACGCGTGACGGTATTTGTCGAAAATGAAGGTTAAGCTTCGAATAAAAGACATCGAATGAAAAAAAAAGATAGATACTGCTATTGACATGTCCTCGGGGTTTAAAAGAAAAATGAAATATGTTGTTCTCCTTTATCGAGCACACTGTATTCCCAATTGAACTGGGAAAATAAAAACAAACCCTTCGTTACAACTTTTAAAAGTAAACGAAAGAATATTGCTCAAAATGTCACAAAAGTTATAACTTGAAAGATATCTTCGAAGAATAAACATTGTTATTTTTATATAATTTAGAAAATCTGAACAACGGTTTCTCTAACAACTTTTTAAAAAAAAATGTTTCCTTTAAAAATTGTTTCTAAAAATTAAATGACTCAATAAATATATTGCAGTTTATATTCTGACAGATAATTTATACGGGTGTGTAAATTAGCATGGCTCTTTGAAACGCTTTCGGCAAGGAAAATAAAAAGGTCACAGTTTTAATGCCTTACCCTTAAGGCAAAGCGATTATTTTAAACTATGTGCCGTGAAGGATTATCATCGCTATAGAACGAATGAATAGTTCAAATAATTTAAAAGTTATTAAACCAATTTGGACACAGTTTTCCACCAAGGCAAGAATTATCAAAATCACTGCAATTTTCTCATTTTTAGCATTTTTTTTTCTGCATTTTTCATGAGCCCAGATAATACAACATTAGATTAGGTTTCGAAATATTAAAAAAAATTAGACAAAAGTGCTTTTCATTTTCAAAAAACTATGGCTTTTCTCCATTATGATATTTTCCTCCATTTTCCGAATAAACTTAGAGAGAGTCGACTGTAGATAGGCTAAATCTTGACTTAACAATCATGAGTAACTATTGCAAATTTAAAGCAGTTATGAAAATAGCACATTATTTGCAAAAATCTTCATTTCATATAACGACAAGGCATTCGAAAAACAGCCTTGACTCACCTAAAACTAAAGGGGTGGTAGGTAAACATCTCCATATCTCACACAATGAGTAAAAAGATTAACTCGATATGTAACTGTAAGTTTTTGTTACGAAATCAGTTCTGTAGTAAGCTCTAAAAATTAGTGTTATTAGTGTACTGCAATGGTGTGTTGTCAGATTTTGCCCATTGCAATTGCTCATTACAATGGGAATTTTTTGCACAATAGACATTTGCACATTGCAATGGAAACTCCGTCTATGGAAGCAGTGTTCTGACAACTGCCCAGGTTTTTCGGAGTTTTAAAGAATCTCCAGAAAAGAGAGAGAGTAGATGGAAGTTGAATCATGCAGTGAAAGGCATTCAACTGCAAGAACCAATAGAAACGCTGGTATCTTGAGTTTTCCGATAGTTGATTGGAGTTCAGAATAATCAAAGAACAGTCGAATTTGTATCACACTACCATTAATCAGATTTCGAACAATGCATTGAATTTGGACAAAGAAAAAGAATAATGCCTGTGAGACCAGATATCAAGAACTGCAAAGCGTCTTGTCAAAAATAAAATCTATAAATGTGTTTTTGGACCAAAAACGAATTCCAGCGAAGGCTCCTCAACCTCCTTAAGCCTAAGTCCTTTTCACCCGATTAAAATTCATCTAAAAGGATATTATTTTGGAACACAGGAAAAGATTTAAAATGATGTAAATGATCAGATAAAAGCTATTCCAACAAGCGAGTTCCAGCACTGCTATTAGAAGTTGGAATAACTGTAAAAAAATGTTTTTTGTCTTCCCGAGAGAATTACTTCAATAGAAACAACATAGAATTATTTCTATCATCTATATCCTTAAATAATTATCCATATTTTTTATGGCATTTCTAAAAAAAGAATTTTTTCAACTTCTTTCTGTTTTTTCCAGCAATAAAATAGGATTTTGTGTTTTTATTCTCACATACATTGATAACATAACAGAGATGAAAGACCAGTTTCAAAGCATAAAAGTTTTGACTTGACTGTATTTTTTTGTTGATTTTAACTACATTTAATTTCTGTTGTCTTATTGCACATAGAAGACAAGAATTTTATTCACTTGGGAAAATTACGCTTCAGATATGAACTTTTTGAATTGCTTCTTGACCATGGATTGCTAACGTCTGGAATTTTCTTGACTCAAGCTTTGCGAGTTAGTTTTATTGTAGAAACACTACAAAATGTGCAAATGTCGCAACATTACTGGGAAAATATTGACTCCAGGTTAGCTTAGCACCTAGAAACAAAATTCCTAACTGGCTTTTTTGTTAACTGTCTCACATGGATTACCAAAAATCAAATTTCAATCATAGAAATTGTAAAAGTGTGCACGTGAACATTAATTATTTTTTTATTGCATATTTAGTATTCCATGTTTTGGCAACAGCAGTTCTTGTGTACGATATAGATTTTGAGTTTTTAGAATAACGGTGTGTGTAAATTTTAATAAAGTATTGATTTGTTTTTCTTTTAAAAGTTGTTTCTTACATTATCAGAAGTGGGATTGACAGGCAACTGTAATTAATTTTGAGTTTGAAATGGCATTTTTATCGCGACTTCGCAAAGATCAGTTACGTTACGTAGCTAATGAGTGATCTGAAGATGTTTCGTCTACTACTTTGAAAATCCCTGACTTGAGAAAGTTAATATTGAATAGCGAGAAATACGATGAAGAAATGGTTCGAGGAATGGTAGAAAATTTAGTTGAAGACGCCGAGCGCCTTCGTCAAGAAGAGAAAGAAAAAGCCGAGAGCCTTCGTCAAGAAGAGAAAGAAAAAGCCGATCGCCAACATGCATATGCATTGGAAACAGAAAAAGCCGATCGCCCCTGAAAAATTTAGACAACTTTTTTATTCTCATGAGAATACTGATGGAAAGTCACGGAAAGAATATTACCACGAGCTTGAAACGTATTTTAATGGGTGGACTGCAGGACTTAAAATAAGTAGTTTTGAGAGTTTAAAAGACCTGATCATCACAGATCGAATGAAAGCTCGGGTGCCGCCAGATATACGAGAACGTTACTTGGATCAGTGGACCCATATAATTTCACCCTATACATTAGCTGAAAAGGTAGATGAATTTATTGAACTCAAAGATGTTTTTAAGAATCATATTCAGTATAATAATAAATATAGTAACAATAAGTTTTTGAAAGAAGAAAATATCGCCAAGGGCAAACAAACAGAGCCAAGTCGAAGTACAACTAATAATCAAACTGTTTGCTACAATTGTTATGATACCGGCCATTTTGCCCGTGATTGTGTAAAGCCAAAACGTCCAAAGTTTTGTACTGCCTGCAAAACAGAAGGACATGGTACAAAGGAATGTCCAAGGAGAGCGTCTTTCCCATTAGTCAATGCAGTTTCGTTTTTACCCAGTTCTAGTAATAGTACAACGAAGAATATTATCATAGAAGAAGTAAATACTAGTGCTCTTATGGATACCGCTGCTGATATATCTATGTTAAAATATAGTTTTGCACAAACGCTTAATAAAAATATTCATAAAAACATAGTTACACGAATTCGAGGTATTGGAGGTTTAAGGGAGTCACTAGGAATTATCATACTTAATGTGACTATAGACAGGGTAAAGCTGAAGGAAGTTCTGTTTTATGTAGTAACTGATGATACATTTGAAGGCCCGGATGTTCTCATCGGAAACGACATCATTGACTCACCCGAGATAATAATGGTTAGAAATGAAGGCAGGTTCAAGTTAGTTCACGTGGAAGAGCTGGATTTTTTGCATGATTTCCAGATTAATGAAATGCCTGATAGGGTTGTGTTGAAGACCCTCGAAAAGTGCGCGATTGAACCGCGTACAGTTCAAATGGTAACTGTCTTCAGTGCATGCAAATCTCAAAACGGATTTATTTCCTGCAGTGATCGAGATGGTCTATGCAAGGATGTTACGTTTGCTATCCACGATGGTAAATCCCAAGTGCCCGTCGTGAATCCTAGTAGCGTAAAATTACAATTAAAGAAAAATCGTGTTATCTTGCGAGGAAATTTGGTATCTGAAAATAGTTACAATTCAATGGTTAAAGAAGATGCGGATTCAACCCCAGCCGTTTTATTAGCAAAAGAAATTGTGCGAAATCCTATCGATAGAGAATGTCTTAAAATTGGACCATCAAAAAATAAGGAACAGCAGCAAATTTTATGCGATTTGTTAAATGAATTTAGGCTGTGTTTTGCTTTAAAACAAGATGAACTAGGATGCATTAATAATACTATAATGCGTATCATTGAGACACCAGGTAGTAAACCTGTTTCTCGTTCACCCTACCGAGCTTCGAACTACGAGAGACAAGTTTTAAGAGAAATCGTTCAAGAATTAAAAGATCAGGGTGTTATTCGTGACAGTTCTTCTGAATACAGTAGTCCTGTTTTGCTTGTATCTAAGAAAACTGGTGATCATCGTATGGTAATTGATTACAGACATTTAAATTCACAAACTATTAAGGATAAATTTCCATTACCCTGCATCGATGATTTGCTTGAAAGACTGTCTGGTTTTAGTTTATTCTGCATCCTTGATGCATGTCAAGGATTTAATCAGATAGCAATGGATGAAGAATCCTCACGAAAGGCAGCTTTTACAACTCCTGATGGACATTATGAGCCTACACGTTTGTTTTTTGGCTTATCGAATGGACCACCTGTTTTTCAGCGAGCGATGTCATTAGCTTTGGGTGATTTGCTTTGGAACGGTGTATCGTGTTATATTGACGATATATTCTTTGGTTCGATCGGCTTTGATGATATGATAGTGAAGCTTCGACAAGTACTTGAAAAGTTGCTAAAAGCTGGGGTAACACTGAAGCTATCTAAATGTGAATTCGGAATGTCAGATATTGAGTATTTGGGATTTGTAATTGATAAAAATGGAATACGACCAGGTCCAAGAAAACTTGCTGCCATTGCTGAATACCCCGCTCCTAAGACCAAAGATGAATTGCGTCGTTTTCTTGGCTTAACAAGTTTCTTTCGCCGATTTATAACACGATATGCTTCAATTGCTGAACCCCTCACAAGGATGCTAAAGAAAAATTCATCGTTCACATGGACTGATGATCAAAATGATGCTTTTGAAAACTTACGTTCTAAATTAGTATCGAGACCAGTGTTGAAACTATTTGATCCACGCGATGAAACTGAATTACACACTGATGCAAGCTCTGTTGGATTAGCTGGAATGCTCTTGCAACGAAATAAGTCTAGTGCTTTTCAGTTAGTTTATTCCGTAAGTCGCCGAACAACTCCTGAAGAAGAAAAGTATCATTCAAGTCGTTTAGAACTGATAGCTGCGGTATGGTCAATGACTAGACTTCGTCCTTTGTTGTTGGGTTTGCAATTTACATTAGTCACCGATTGTTCAGCAATAACATACTTGAATACGCAAAAGAACATTAAACCCCAGGTAGCGAGATGGACTGAACTGTTGAGCGAATTTAATTATAATGTTAAACACCGAGATGGTACTAAAATGGCTCATGTAGATGCCCTTAGTCATTCACCAGTCGAAGAAAGAATTTGCACACTATTGCATGAAATAGACATTACGAGTCCTGTAGAACTAACAAGAGAGCCTACGGTATTTTACATCTCTACTGAAGAAGACAGGGCAGCCCTCATACAAGCTCAAGATCAAGATTTGCAAAAAATTGTATTTTATGTATTGTATTTTGTAAAATTAGAAAAATAAAGACAAATAGATCACTAGAAGAAAAACAACTAGCCGATAATTTCGAGTTGATTAACGGAATACTTTATCGCCTCCATTATGAATCAGGTGATAGAAACAAGACACGAAAGTTGTTTGTAATGCCAAAATCAATGAGAAAGTATCTTGCTGTTCGTTTCCACGACTTTTCTGGTCATTTTGGAGTTGAGAAAGTAATTCAAATGATATGTCAACAGTTTTGGTTTCCTCGTATGGCAAGTTATATCAAGCAGCATATACGAGAGTGCGTCGTATGTGCATTTACAAAAGTACCAGGTGGGAAAGCTGAAGGTAAACTTAATGCCATTCCACCTGGTAGTCGCCCATTTGAAGTTGTGCATATGGATTTCCTTGGCCCATTTGTAACAAGTTCAGCTCGTAACAAGGAGCTTTTGGTTTTTGTCGACAATATGACTAAGTTTGTGCGCCTTCATCCATGTCCTAGTTGCTCAACTAAAAGCGTTTTGAAGTACCTTGATGAATTTACTGATGATTTTGGTTCTCCGAGGCGAATCATTACAGACAGAGGGAGCTGCTTCACGTCCTCGGCGTTTGAAGGCTATTGTAAGCAATTAGGAATCAAGCATACATTAAATTCCAGTCAAAGACCACAAGCTAATGGACAAGTTGAACGCATCAATCGTATACTTATTCCAATGATATCTTCCAATGTCCAAACGGAATCTCACAAGGATTGGGATAAAATATTACCAGAAGTACAACGGTGTATTAACTGGTCTCCGAGTAAGTCGACTGGAAAACCTCCTTTTGAACTCTTGTATGGATACACGCCAGTAAAGCCTGGATATTTTCCTCAAGATCTACTACCAACATCAAATGCCTACGTAAATCCAACAAAACTGCTAAGAGATGCCCAGGAACGTATTATCATTGCACAGGAAAAGATGAAAAGGAATTATGACAAACATCGATGTGATGCATTTAAGTACAATATAGGTGATGTTGTGGTCGTAAGACGATTACCTGAACAAACTGCCTTATCTAACACTAAAACCCAAGTTATGTACAGAGGTCCTTTAACAGTCATCAAAATATTACCATCCGACACTTATCAAGTTACTGATTTACGCGTAGTTGGACAAGGAAGAAGAAGGCAACATAATTATACGACTACCGCCCACGCTTCGCAAATGAAACTATTTCATCTGGTCAACGACGAAGATCTGTCTGATGATGGGGACAATATTACTGGAAGGAAGGAAAACTTCATTGCTTGTGAACCCATAAACGACAACAACAGTACAAATCAATGCAACGACGATCCAAATAAAAATTTAAGCCAAGATAACAGTAGACCAAAGAGATGTAAAAAAGTGCCGCATTACTTGAAGGATTATAAATTGTTTTGAAGGGACGAGGTCGTCCAAAAGTCAGGATGGTCGAGTGTAAAAGTGTGCACGTGAACATTAATTATTTTCTTATTGCATATTTAGTATTCCATGTTTTGGCAACAACAGTTCTTGTGTACGATATAGATTTTGAGTTTTTAGAATAACGGTGTGTGTAAATTTTAATAAAGTATTGATTTGTTTTTCTTTTAAAACTTGTTTCTTACAAAATAGTGAAATTCGAAGTTTTAATTTAAAATCTGCGCAAATGCAGTCTATTTTCGAAAAACAAAATTCTCGCTAAAAACAATTGAAAAGTAAGTCACCACAAAAGTTTTCTTCAGTGGGCTCCTATTTTTCTGTCTTTTCCACAAATTACTTGGCTATGTAGAAAACGTTATCCTTAAAGTCAACTTTTTTGTAAATTGTTCAATTTCAGTGAATTTATGCGATTTAAGTCAATTTATGCGCTTGCATAAGCAAATATGACTCGAGGAAAGAACGTTTTATAAGAGGAAAAATGACTGCAACTTATTTAATCATCTGCCAAATTCAAACTAAACATATATTAAAACCAGAAATTTTTTGAATATAAGAATTTAATGAAATTAAGTTAAGAATAATAGTGAATAGTAAAAACGATGATGGAAAAGTTTTATAATGGATTAATGAAAAACAAGCATTTTAAAATTTGCTTTAATGTATTTTTAAAATTTTAATTTATAATAGATACACACAAAATTTAATGACTATTGAAATTGTATGCCTTATTTATGTGAGCAAAAAAAGATTTCTTTAATTTTAAAATAACAAATAATCATTAAAATATGCTATTGGTAAGGTCATAATTTAGAGATTGTTTGTTTTAAATTTCTAACAATATTAATTTTGCAATATTATTTTAGCTTCATAAGCAGACAACAAGTATCAGTTATTTTAATAACTAAATAACTTTAAAATTAACTAACAATAACTAAATAACTTAATAATTGTACATTAAAGGCTAATTTTAATTTATAATTATATTACTTAATATCTAATTTATTTTATCTATTGCAAAAAAGAAAAGTTTTATAATTCAAACATTATTTTTTAAGTTATTGTACCATGCATTGATCAACTTAATAATGACTTGCTTCAAGAATCGATTTCTTACTGAGACGTGTAAAAAAAAGTGCCTACACGCAAAGATAATAGTAAATTTGGTGACTTCTTTATTTAAGCCTTTTCTTGCAGCAACTTAACCATAAAACACCCTTCTAGGGAAGTGATTAGATCATCAATATCTTTTATGTACCTCTTTTGCGTTGCTAAGAAAAACGAACTAATAAAAGAAGAAAAGCTTATATTGGTCTTATAAATTAGGGTCAACTGTAAGCTAATTTATCAAACTCTTAGAATTAAGAAAAAAAGTAAAAAAATAATCAAAATATTGAGTTAATTTATTTTTCAGACCTTAAAAATGAAAGGATGTAATTTATGAGGAGGAAAAAATGTGAAATATTATACGAAGAAAATTTTAAAAAAGAGGACATTATATCTTCTTTTATTGTTTTCTTGCGCTTACAAAGTTTTTATCTGTTGCGTTTTTATCTGTTGTTTACTTCCACACTTCAAAGAAGTCTAAAGTTTTCTAAGAGGAACTCTAGCAAAAAGAATGAAATAAACGATTTATTTATTTAGTACTTATGCTAATAAAACTCTTTGACTTTAGGTTTTGTATTATATAAAGGGAATCTGATTCTGCTAATAAGATGTACTACAAAAAAGATAAAGACATTCTTATAGGTTGAGTGAAAAATCATGGCGTTTTTTTTCAACAAATTGCAGGTAATGCAGTTTTTGAAATTTTTGAATCATCTGTAATACTAGTTTTTGCGACATTGATAGCTGAAAGTTTAAGCTTTATTGTAAAGAATAAATTTAGAATTCGTTTAGTTTTGGAAATTTGAAAGCACATTGAGCATGGAAGATCAAAGTGTTCATTTTCAGAATATTTTACTATTTTATTCTCGTAAAGGGAAAATGTGCATCAATCTTGTCAAAAATTGCATTAAATTTACGGTGATGATGCTCTAGAAGAATGTTATTGCCAAATCTGGTTTAAGAAATTTCGAGCTGGAGAATTTGATTTGAAAGAATGCCTCCTCGTTCTGGAATGCCTACCCGGACAAAAGAGACATTGATCCAGTCAAATCCACTTTACCAGACGCCAGAGATTGCAGACACATTTGAAGATCAGTCAAAAAGAGTGTTTACGTCTGTTTTTAAAATACTAAGATAAGTAAGCAAGTTTGAAATTTGGGTTCCTCATGAATTTAAAGAAGCTTAGTTGACGGCAAAAATGAACATCAGCGATATGCTCGTGAGACGTGAAGAAAATCACCTTTTTCTGAAACGAATGTTCACTGTTGAGGAGAAGTGGATTGTTTACTTTAACGTGGTACGGTTTTAGTCCTGAGGTGGAGATTCACCATAACCAGATATTCATCAGAGGAAGATTATTCTTTCGGTAAAGTGAAATTAGAAGGGTGCGGTGTGTTTTGAGCTCCAACCAAGTAACGGAACAATCAATTCAAATGTGTGCTGTAAGCAATTTGGACAGTTTGAACGAATCTGCCATCCAGAAAAGTCCTGAGCTCGTCAATCGTAAACGAGTTGTGTCTAGACAACGCGAGACCCCATACATATTTAACAAACGAGTATAAATTTATTCTAGTTTGATAGGATGTTTTGCCCCACCCACCATACTCGCTTAACCTTACATCGTCAGACTTCCACTTGTTTCGCTCTCTTCCGAATATCCTTACGTAGAACGTTAAATTCAGATGAGGCTGTTAATCAGCACCTTGTACAGTTTTTTAAAAATAAAGATAGGTCCTTTTATGAACGAATCATTATGAAGCTCACCTAATGATGGAAAAAGTCATCAAATAAAAGGAAACATATATCATTGACTAAGTTTTAACTTTTACAGAAATGGAATGAAAATGTGCTTATTGTGATATATTTATTATTTTTCTGATACCCAGCTTCTAATATATTAAGTAACATTCGACTAATATTTATTTTTCTATTTACATACCTTCATAAAGTGTTTTTCTGTGTAGAAATGTAATTTTTTTGGAAAAAAACTGTCAGCTGTATGCCAATATAAAACCATTTATTTCCACAAAAAAAAATTACTGTTGTTTAAAAACAAACATCTTTTTTTGAAAAAGATAAGTACAGTAATTTTAACAAACAAATTTTATTATTTTAGCAAACAACCTCTGTTATTTTCGAAAAAAACTTTTTTATTTTTGAAAAAAAAACTATAAAATACCTATGACAGCATTATGGCCAATAACATCCCAGAACACAATTCGTATGACCAGTATACCTAGAACCAAGTCGAATCGGACTTGGGTCAACTCATAGGAAGGTGGTGCTCCGTCCCTTGAGCTACTGAAGCTCTAGTTTCCATTTTGAAAAAAAAAATTCTTAAACTGTAGTTATCTTAAAGTTTTTATTAAAATCATATTTAAGTGTAAAAACATTTAAAATCTAGAAATCTATAGTAACCCACCCTTATGATTTGTCTGGTAACCTTACTTACCAAAAAATTATATCTAAAAATGCCTAATGATCCGATAAATTATTTTTACTACAAAGCTGATTCTCAGTTTTATTTATTTATGATGTTAAAAATCGTAAAATAATTTCCGAAAAGTTAAAGCAAGTATAGAAAATAATCATGAAATGATTTGAGAACAGGTAAAGTTACCTTACGGTAAGTAAAGCTGAATGGTAAGTAAAGCTGAATGGCAAAAACTAGATTTTGAACAGACGGTTTTAATCCGTTTATGAGGAGGATGAAAAACAGCGAATAACTTTTCTGTCAACAAAATAGCTTTAAACCGTCAATTATACATTAAAAGTCGGTTAAAAAAAGGATTTTTTTTTCTTACGTTTTGCGGATAACGATGATAAAATGAAAAAAATTCAGTGTTTATTTAAAAAGTTCTTTTTTTTTAAGAAAAATGCTAATTTTTTTTTTTTGGTAGAATATACATCTTTCTCTTACAAAGCATTCTTTAAAGAAGATTAAAACCTTAGCGAAAGAGAATTGAAGCTTTCTACAACTATGCTCAACTAATAAAAAAAGAAATTAGTTATTAAAATTGCATTTAGTTATTCATCTTGCCACGGGAACTTCATTCCAACGTCAGTTATAAAAAGAATTTGATCTGTATCCTTTTTCGAAAGAAAATTAATTAACATTAATCCTAAAGATAAAATAAATATATAAATAAAAAGAATTTCTGTCCTACAACAACAATAAATTTTACCATCATCAATTTATTTAAGACCACTCCTGAAAATTGATCTAACAGAAAAAAAAGTAATGGATAGTATTGGACCATTAATATAGTTTCTTTGTTGTTTTTCTCGCATTAGAAAACGCAAACAATTCTTGTAAAGAAACCGAAAACTGAAATCATTGTTATAAATCAAACTTATATGTTTACGAAGGCATTAACACAGCTAACTTCACAATAAAACTGAAGAATATTGCTCAAAAATAAACTCAGTAAGTTTATTGAAGCTGCCATTTGCTTTAATATTTATTGTTTATGTTACAGGTAAAGTTTGAAATCCGGCATTCTATAGAATGCTTAGGTATTATAAACAATGCCTAGGGAAAGAATCTAATACTTATCATACTTCATACCTTGACTAAAAACATCTGGCATTATATACAATGCCTAGGCATTTTACAGAATGCCGGCGTTTCATACTTAGCCGGTAATATTTATACAACATTTATAATCTAAGATAAGATTTAAGCAACAAGCTTTTAACAGACATATAATTTGAAATGAAAATTAGATAAGTTTAAAGATAATACTTGAAATCAGAAATAAAATAATTGAAATTAAAATAATTTAGTTGCTTTTTCTAAGAATCGATATTTTTTCTAAATTTCCATGAAAGGTTCTATGATACTATGTATGCGTGTAAATTACTTAATTATAAATTTATAAATCTGAAACTTTTTTATCAACCATTTATTAAAACATAGCGGAATAGGCCCTACAACATTTTCATATGAAATCAAAATGCATCTTCTTAAAAAATACATTTTTAAAACAGAAACTATTACAATTTGCCTCATTATAATAATTAATCAATCTACTTTTTGAGTTACCACTACGAAATTTGTGGAGAAAAGAATTCTGGTAAAATTACCGCTCTGTATGGTAACGATATTTCTGACTGAAAAAAGCATAGTTTTGGAAGTAGAAAAAAAACAAAATATACAGTATTTATACCTTATTTTGGTAATTTCGCCATTCGTATGGTAAAAGTTTACTGGAAATTCTGGTTTTCAAAATTACAGTTCTTATCAACACATATTTAGTAAAACATACGAAACTGTCAAATAATTTTAAATGAATAAACGGCTTCTATGCAATTCTAATTTTAAACAATTGTGATAAAAATACCAAACTTCGTGACATTAACTACCAAGAAGCATGATAATAAAACCATAATTTACTGCTTATTTTACCAAAGATTTACCTTTTTGATTACCCATAGAGCCAGAAATACTGTATATTTTGCCATATTCTGGTAGATTTGTGCATATTTTTTTCAGTGCTCCAACTCTAAAATTCCCATTAAGAATGTTTTCAAGTTATATACTCTTAGCATATGTGTAAATTATGTAGCTTATATAAATGTAAAGACAAACAAGATGACAAATGTGAAAATCGACACTTCAAGCTAACTGAGAACAAAATTATAAAAACCTATCCCAAACGGAAAATTATGTTTCATGGTAAGTAGATATGAAATAATCTCTTAAGAACTGTTTATGTAATCTTAAAAATCAATTTTTGCACGAAAATATCTTTGGATAATCAAAATTTATAGTAATTTTAAGATGACTTTTTTTCAATTTGCTTAAAATGCTTACTATACATAGTGAACTAAGCAGTAAGTGAAATTATCATTATGGGCCAAATTTTCGATCCATCCCTTAATTAAACAATTTGGACCGTAATTTTTTCTGCATTGTAGTTAATCTCCATATTTAGCCGCTCAAGATTCAAAATCCACCAAAGAAATGCATGCTTATACAGAAAAATTATTCTTTTGAGTATGTTTGCGTAATTAATAATCATAATTAATTAGCATAAAAGTCAATATTTATAGCCATTAAGAATAGCTTCTAGTTCATGCATGGAAGAAGAAAAAAATATCGCAACATTATCATTCTGTTTGGAAAATGCATTTCTACTAAAACAAATTTTTAAAAAAAACATAATTCTGGTAATAAGAAACAAAGGATACTGTATTTTGAGCCATTCATTTTTTTTTTCGTTCATATGGTAGCAGTTCATAAGAAATTCATGGTTTTTAAAATTGTAGTTTCTATTAGCACACATTTAGTAACAAATACCAAATTGAAGAGAAAATTTAACTGAATAACTGGTTTTTATGCCATGATCAAAGATATCGTGATGAAATTACCTAATTTTACCTAATTTATCAAACTTTAAAGTATATTATAAAACAATATTTTAATGCTAATTTTATCAAAATCATTACAAATGTGCAGCAGTAAAAATGACTATGTTTTTTGATGCTACCTTCCTAATGAAGCCCAAGATACGGTAAATTATACAATATTCTGGTAGTTGTGACCGGACCTTTTTTTGTCAGAGCTAAAATCTGATTATTAGAACAAAAGTTATGTAAAAGCAATAGTTTTTTTTCGCTTACTGCACACAAATAAAGAATGTAATCGTTTTAGTAATCTGGATTCTATGCATTACTGATTGCTGTCCTGGCTTGATTTAGAAAGCTCTATAGCATTATTTTCTTGTTTTCCATTTATTTAGGCGGCGATATGCTGAGCTAATAAAAGAATAGGGGAGAGTGGGGTCAATTGTAACATTTTTTATTTAACTATTTTTAACTGACAAAAAATCCAATATATTATTACTATTAATTGACAGACGAGTACAGTAGACTATCCTCTACTAGAAAAAAAATACCTTATTTTAAATGTTATGATATTAGTTATTAACAATTTTTGACAGTCGTGCACTTGTTACAATTGTCCCCACTTACGGGGTCAATTTTAACAGTTCATAAATTCAACTAAATCATAGTTAATTATACGTATTATCATAGCTGTGATATATTTTTTTATTGATCAAAATAGTAGTGATATTTTTGGAGTAAAAATAATAATGAGCACAGACCTAAAGGGTTAAACTTTTAACTTTAAGGAGTTAAAAATTTTAATTTATGCTGTGAAAGGTGACAAATAAAAAATTGCACATGCAACATAATATAAATGATATAGGAAACTACTGGTGGTTCTTAAAGAGTTAAGTAATGGTTTGCAAACATAAGATTATTTATTTTCAGCTGCTACAATCGTCCATTTACTTATTGTTACAATCGTCCCCAAGACGCCATTTCAGCTTCATTTGCTATAAACAATGCTAGTTAATTAACAAAACTAATTTTTTTTATTGAAATGTTAATTAAGGTGTCCACTTACATATTCGGTTAATGATTTTTATTTGTTTAAACAAAATTACTTTGTTACAATATAATATTCTAATATCAAAAAAAGTACTTACGTAGCGTGAAAATATCTTTTGTGATGTAACTCTTTCAAAAGTACATAAAAATGGTTGCCAGCAGGGAAGATTTATTAAATGCACCTTGTGCGCCACCTAGGAACCAAATCTAGAACCCGACACTCGAAAATTTTGCTCTGTTACAATCGTAACCTGTTACAATTGACCCCAAGCTCCCCTACAGTCTCAAAAAATTCTTACGTTCTTAAAAAAATACTATCATTAAATTTTTAAAAAAACGCTAAAAGGGAAAAATTTTAATAATTAACCCTTTAAGCATTCTTAGCATCATGAGAATAATAAAAACAAATACGTTGGTCTCTACGATTTGGCCTTCCATATGACTCAAAAGCTGGTCTATATATGATGGCGAGCTTGTTTCCTCGAATCTAGAATTGTTAGAGGTTTTCAGTCTTATTTTAAGATGCAAACTCAAATTAAAAATTTACGGAATTGAGAGTTTAGAACACAGTATAGATTAAAAAAAGTTTTTTTGAAATTTGGTTTTGTAAGAACTATTCGTCCGAAATCACTCAAATTTTACATTTTGCCATCTAAAATGAAATAAATAAAAAATTTTAAGATGATGAAGAAAATTGAAACCCCACAAACCAAATTTTTGCAATTATTTTTAAACAAAATAATGAAAAAAAATCTTTATTGAAATATATTTTTTGCATGAAATTATCTTTGGATAAAGAAATTTTATGATTGCGTGCAATTTTTTTAAAATTTGCTTAAAAAAAATTAACATTAAGGCGTACATTCTTTCTCCTAACCAGACTATTAGAAATATATTTCCCAGATTGCGCCTATGCTCTGTACTTTGAGGGTATCACCTGCACTATTAAATTATCATATTTATTTACTACATTTAATCATTAAGATTGAGGTCTAGAGCGTAAAGATCTTATCATTAGATCAAAAGTTATTCAGGGTTGCCCATTTTTTTTCCTTTTGTTTTCTTTTTCTTCTTTTTTTTTGCTCACTCTACAAATAGATTATTCAACTTAAATGATATAAAGTTTAAGAAAAGTTTACAGCAAATTATCTTTAAATAAATGAAAATATTGGAAATTATTTTTTGAAGGATTTTTTTAACACCTTTATTTAAAAAAATCTTAAAAAAAGTGAGGAACAGAAAGCCATCAACACATGCTTTCTTTTTTTTAAATTATTTATTCTTATCATACAGTTTTATTTCAAATTACTTTTTCAAGAATAAAGGGTAAGTTAATAAAACTTGAAATTAAATTTTAAATAACACTGTCGATGAGCATTTAAAATTCCAATTTAAGATTTAGAGACTGAAACGAGATTAAAATATCGTAAAATGAGGTGCTGTATTCGAAATGAAAACAAAAATATATATCTTTACTTAAGGGAAGCAGTTTAATCAAATTATTTTATCAATTTTTCCTTTTCACGGTAAAGCTAGTTTTAATAATTCCTTAAAATGAATATTTAACTCATTTTATTCTTTGTCCTTGAAGAAAAGGAAATGCAATAAGCCGAAAAATTCTTTTCGTAATTCTCAAAAATAAATTAAATTATACATCTTACAATTTAATTTTATCTGATTAAAAACAAATATATTCTACAATTTAAAAATAATATTAGCTCTGTTTTTTTTTTTGCCTCTTTTCTTTTTGACAAAAATAATGGAACACAAATTGGAATTTTCTTCTCTTTAAAGCTGATATTTGTTTAAAATAAATACTCTTTTGCAAAATTTGTAGCATCATAATGCAATGTGAAGTAGCTTCGCTATTTGGTTTCCATTTTATAATAACATTTTACATTAAATGTTAAGTACTTTCTCGAAAAATTATTTTTACGCTTCACTTCTTTTCGTTTCTTTAATTTGCTTTCGAAGCTAATATGTTATTACAGCATCTCAGCTTTTTAAAAAGATTGTTTTGATAAATATTTTATTGCTAAATATAAATCGAAATATCGCGATGTTTTTTAGTATAATTAGTTTAGGAATTATTTATCTTTTTTTTTTATAATCTTAAAATAAAGGAAGTTTTACTTTATTGACTACTCATATACTGTAAATAAATTTTGATCAAATTATAGTATAAAGTATCGGCAGTTTGAGTGCATCATCCGTAAAATCCATTTTACTGTGAAATCCCTTTTTAAGGTAAAATATCATACAGTAATTTTTATAAAAATATTTATTTAATTTGAGTGAGGCAGTGATCTTACTGTAATTATAAAAATTACATTCTATTAGATTTTTCGTTCCGTAACATGTTCAGATAAAAATATACGATAAAAAGTACCGACATCCTGAATGCTGGTACTTTTTACCATAATTTGATTCGGAATTTTTTTACGGTGTTGCTTTTTATTAAAGGTTTCCTTATAAGAGAAAAATTTTAAAAAATGCATCTATAAATCATAAATAAATAGAACTAAGCTTTTTATGCTTTTGTTATAATGTTTGGGAATTTAGCTTTAGGAATGCTAATATGTGATGCAAGCATGAAGATAAGGAAATGATTTAAGCTCTATTTCTCTTAGTAACGCTAATGAACAAATATCATTTGACATGATTTGTGAATGGCACAGACATTCCTGGATTATTCAATTCTACTGTATTCCTTCTCTAGGAAGAAGTTCAATTTTTATACTAGCTTTAATATTTCTACATATTTTATTGAATTTCAACTTTATTTCATTCTTTTTATGAAAGCAATTTATGTTATTAATTTCTTCAACATTTTAAGCATCAACCGTTGCAATTAAAATTTTTCATTTTTGAATTTAATTTAATTTCGAAATTAAAATTACAATAGTAACTTATCTCCCTCTACGATTAAGGCATAAAAAATTAACTATGATTGACATTTCTTTATTTGGCCAGTCTTCAAACTGATTAGCAGCCTTATCAGAAGTTCATATACAATTTTAAAGATTCATAAATTTCTGAGTTTCTCTCTAACTTTTTTTCATATATTTAACTTAATTTTAGCTTTACTTTATTCCTTATTTTTTATCTCCTCGGCAATTGTAGTCTAGGTTCTAATTTTGGTTAATAATTTTTTTTAAAACCAAAAACTTGAAAATTGTGCAACGCCACCTCAAGAATAAATTTGACAAAAAAAAACACGCATTTTGTATTGTTTTAATTGGTCAGTTTTCAACGCGAATAGTAACTTTGCTAGAATCCGATGACTAGTTTATAATACTCTGAAAATTATAAAATTATCTCTTGATTTGAATGGTAAAAAGGCTTCCCTCTTGTCGACTTTTCGTGATTAAATGAATTTATGTATCTATAATTGGAGCCATTACTTAAATTTAATTAAAAATAATAGCTATTTGAAAATATTTTTTCCTATCTGGACATATATTCGATTATTTTCTAAACTTTAAGGCCAACGATATGCCATAACTTAATTAAAATTGTTGAGATTTTTCAGTTAAAATAAGCGCGAATAAAAAATGAAATGCGAAAATTTCAAATTAAACGTACTAGTTATATGAATATTTTAATTATTTTTTACGTACAAGCTATCTTAAAACCGAATAAAAAAAGGGTAATGGGCATTCAAGCACCCAATTTTTCTATTTTTTTTAATTTTTTTTTTTTACATTTTCTTCTAATTTTACTTCTTGCAACATTTGGGGTTCCCATTCCTAACCACACCCACCACACCTTATTTCTTATCTTCTAATTTTTGTTGAGTGTTTGTTTCGATCTTGTACTGCCATTGCGTTTCTGGTCATAACTTGTTTGTAGATTCTTCTGCCTAACTGTATGTCTCATTTTCCTTCTTCATTACGAAAATGAAAAATGTGCTTCATAACAATACAAAAATGAATATTTTCTGCTAATGTGACATTATTTGTTTTCTCATCTGGTTTTAAGCTTCATTCACAAGCATTCTTATTGTTTTAAAACTGTTAGAATTTTTATTCGAAAATTACGGTCAAATAACCGACAGCAGACTCTCCATACAATTAACACTGAAGTTTACGAATAGAAAAATTTCTTTAACTTTACACTAGTGTAACCATTTACTGCTAGAAGGGTTTCTATACCGCCAAAATTGGAACCTTAAAAGTTAGGTCAAAAAGAGTAATCGACATTGGAGCTTGGTTGTAGTTAAGTTGTGGTTTGGCACGTAAAATTGTGGCTTGATTTGTCTTCCTAGTGGTGCCCTCTATCGTGAAAGATGAGAAATACCAACTATTTTTTCCGTTAAGCAGCTCTCTAGTGCTGTCATCTATGTGTGAATGAAATTTTAGTATACATATTTCGTATTTTTTTCACAATTGAATTTCTTCGTAAATTGAAGGAACTATTGTGGTTTCAACGTGGGAAGTCGAACCCTTGTTCAACCGGCCATGAGATTGACAGATTAGCCTCCTGGGCTTAAGTATGCACCCAGCTCCACGGAACTAGGTGCCTTCATAAGATTTCGCAACAAACTACATTATTAGGCATCCTATGATGGAATTCGCAACATTATTCGCAACATTATTAGGCATCCTATGATGGAAAATACAAATATTGGCTTAGCTTCCAGCTTGCGAACAAATCTTCTCATGTACTCAGGAAGACTCATATAAAGAAGAAATACCATCATATCGATTCTCACTGGGTAAGGGCTAAGTTGAGACGAAACAATTCTGGTTGTTAAACCTATTTGGTGAAAGCAGTCAATTAATGATTTCTCTCATAGTTTGAATACTGTATTTTTAATGGTAATGTGAATGTTTTGGTTAAATATGGAGAAAATAACCATTAAATAAATTGTTATTTCACCATCTTTCCAAGAAATTTCTAACACTCATAATTTTAACAGTATGAAAAATTTAAATGGCTTGAAATTTTTTAATTGATTGGATAATTTTGTGTATCTAAATTTTAAATTAATTCTCTTTTAAGTAATAGTACCGAAAACTAATAATTTTACTGATGTTGTACCTAAATAATCCATTTTCTTCAAGGTTTTGTTACTTTTAAAATTTTACAAAAATCCCCAACGGTTATTTCCTCAAGTCATCTATTCACGTTAAAAATGAGCTTTCTTTTTCATATTTCTCAGAATAAATTACTTGAAATGTATTCATGAGACAACTAAATAAAGTAAACACTAAAATGCAATCTATGATTTATGAATCTTGTCATTCATTACCTGAAATTAATGTGTAGTCTTTTGTATGGTAAACAAAAGACGGTGTAGTTAATGATCTGCTTTTGTAGTGTTGAGTCGAGACCTTGACATTTTGCTATTATATATTTTGAATTTTATTATCTTATTTCTAAAGTTTCAAAGAAAACAATATTCGTCAGAATTTCCTCAAATATTATTAAGTGCAAGCGCAGTCAAATCATAAATAGAATTTTTAATTAACTCTCCGCATAAATCAATGTTTTATGTATGAAACAAAATAATAATGTGAAAAAGAAAATGAAGTTATTATAAATCACAAATATATCTAATTGTATTTTAATGAATAAGTCCCTAAAGAAAACGCTTTGTTTTAAAAAAATAATTTTTTAATAAAATTCTTATTTATTAAAATTTTTGATCTAAATTTAAATAGCAATTAGATATTTGAATGTAACTTTTTAAAAGAAATTAATTCTTCAAATATTCCAAATTTAGTAAAAAAAATATATAATGATTAAAATGCCATAAACATATACTTTTTTTCTTTTTCAATATGCAACGTATCAAAATGTTATTTGTTTTATGACAAACATCGGCTCATATTGTTTAATTTAAAATTAACATAAAAATAATTAATAACATAGTTAAAAGATTAAGTACAATTCTTGCCAGAAAGATTAAAAAATTAAGATAAAAGAGATTACTTAAAAGATTAAATACAATTCTTATCAGCAAAATTCCAGCAGTAATTAAAATGATTATTTAAAAAATTTGATTTATGAATATAAAATTTTAACCGTAAAAAACTTGCTTGGGCTTTTAATATACTGATGCCTTTTTTACAGAAATTTAAACAGTTTGCTTCTATTTTATGAATAGAAATATTGTTGTTCGAATTTTTAAAGTTCAAACGAGAAAATCAATAAAACATATTTTATATTATATGATTATTGCGTTTTATTTAATATTCATGCTTCAATTTCAGGAGATCAATACAATAAATAAACTCAATAAGGGAATTAAAATAGTAAAATGAAGGACATTTTACAGTATTTTTTGAAATACGAAAAAATAAGAATTAAATTTGAAATAAGAATTAAATTTAATTAGTTTCTATGAATAAGAAATAATGTTTACTTATTAGAAAAATTAAGCAATTTCTGCAATTTTAAATTAAAATTTCTTTTAATAAATGCATTTAAATTAATAAATAAGTTAACATCTTCTGACATTTCAGATTCTGAAACAATTACGTGAAATTTAAATTAATTTATCTATTATAAGTTAAATTTTAAATTGAAATTAATTATATGAGTTCCAACTTTCTTAGTTAACAAAAGAGTATCGAGAACCTTTAAATTTAAATATGAACCTACGAAATTAAATAAATTCTTTTGCTTCTTTCAGATTAAGAAATAATTTTATAACCTTTAAAAGTCTCAAAGGATAAATATTAAAATTATAAATAAAAAATTACTTTCAAATTTAATTATTAAAGTAGTAAATAAATTGAATGAATAATTAGTGTAAGGAAAATAAATTGAGAAAATTGCTTAAAGTTTAAATTGAATAAGTGCTTATATAAATTAAATTATATAAAAATCTAAGTGAAATATATAAACAACCTACTTTATCTGAAAGTATATTCTTTAACAAATCTGATTGTAAAAATTACTTTAAAAATGAATCTGTATTTCTTGTTGTGGAAATGTTATGTGTTATTCATGTCAAAATTTCAATAAATTATGTTGCGAGTTACAAATCATGTTACGATTACTGAATATGACTTCAAACGTTGAAAATACTTACTGTAATGCGTTGCCAGCCAGTAATACGCTGTTCATGATTAAACCTAATTTCTTATACTATTATATTTCACCTACTTTGCTAATTCGCCTTTCTTTTTCATTCCATTTCAATTTTTGCTTAGTTTTCATGCATGTTACGAAATTATATTATAGTCAAAGATATAAAACTGTTGTTTCTCCATTTAAAAATGGAATTTATTATTAAGCGAAATTTCATGAATTATATCTATGTTTCGATTTATGTGAACTTATCTTATATATTTGCAAGCTACTAATCGAATTTTACATTATAAAATACTACTGATTGAACTACTGAAACTACTGAAGTCGCAGTTCAACAACACAAGATTTGAATAATAGAAGTGTTATTGTTTATGAACATCACAAAATTCGATACATGAACATTATTTTTTTTAATTAATATAGTGTAACTAGAGCAATTATTGAAATGTAATACAAAGTAGCATTGAAGTGCTTATAAATTAAATTGTAATGTATACAAATTGAAGGAAATGTTTATAATTCACTAATATCAAAGAATATATGGGTAGCACATTCTTATAATTTCATTTGAAACTGAATACAATCTCGATTACAAAACTAGACAAAAATACGTAAGTTTCCAATGCGCGATCCAAGCAATTTAAAAGCAACAGCGAAAGCAGTACTGCTGATATGTGAACACAGAGGGCAGCGGCTGGGTGCTTACGTAAACATTATTTTATGACATATAATGCACATATGCATTCATTCTTATTATTTAAATAAAGAATCATTGTTCTAATTCACAATTTTGAAGACAAGTGCCTATTTTAAAGAAAAACTTGTAAGAGTGTTCCCAAAGTGAAAAGTGAACTGTTTGAAATCTTTAAAGTATGAATAAGAGAGTCACCCATCAAGTTTATAAATTAAGGATCAAAGAGTGATGTGCACATTGCGTTTAGTTGATTAAACGAGTAGCATGAACGCATTGAAAGTCAATGTAAAGAAGTCGTAACAGGAAAGTTTCAAGAATAGAACAGCACGTATTTTGCGATTTTGAAGAAAATAAACTAAATGCGAAAATTCATCGTCAAATGTTTTTGATTATGCAAAATGCTGTCTAGGGAGAACACCCATTGGCTAATAGTGAAAAAAGTTTTTTGAGTTGCGTACACCAATATCACTTTCAGACCTGCCCAAGTCCGAATCCAGAAAAAAAAATAATTTCTAATGAATCTATTGTAATATAACTCATCTCAACACATATGAGAAGACTAGTGTCTAAATAAAGGAAATAGTTCAATTTTCTTCTGCAACTAAAAAGAGTACAACTGCCAGGTTCTTCTCTTTTCGAACACATTATTCACAGCACAACTTTACATTCAGTTTAAATGTCTCATGTAAACAATGCAACATAGTCTACTATATTCTCGTGCAATCTTCTTTTGTAACTCTAAATTGTTAAGCTGCATCTGTAACTGTATTTTTATTGTTATCACACTAGTCCACTTTTCATTTGGACAACAATTATAGTTATTCCAGAGAATATTTTACAAATTATTACTATTGTTAATATTAGGGTGTAAAAACTTTTGAAAGGAACACATATACGTTGGATCGAAAGAGTAAAAATGACCACTTTCAATATTTTTTAAAATCAATTTAATGATACCAACTCAATCTTTCAGCCACCCAGGGGACAAGATGGGACAACTTTGAAATCTTAAATATGAACCCCTAATTTTTATTGCAGATTGGGATACTCCAGAAAAAAGTATACCTATTTTAGTTGTAGCTTTATGCATTTTGCTTCTTAGATGGTGTTTTAACCAAGAATAAATTACGTAGGGTACAAGCCGTTTAAAATGGTGAATCTCGAGATACATAGAAAAAATATCATATAAGAAAATACTGAAATAATTTTAATTTTATTTCTTTTCATTTTCAATGTGTTTGATTTATGATGAGTTTATTTATGATGAACATATCTGATGAGTTTATCTGATCGAGTTATCTGATTGGAACACCCATTTTTTTTTTGTTTCAGATTCGGATTCTCCGAATAATCCGTATCTGCAATAAAATAATAAGGGTTCTTATTTAAGATTTCGAAGTTATGCTTAGGGTGGCTGTGAAAGATTGAGATTGGTATCATTGGATAGCTTTTAAAAAATATTGAATGTGTCTAGTTTCACTTTACAATCCGATTCGTTTTTCTCGTGAAATTTGACTGTTTCCGAACGTTCTTTATATTGTGTATTTAATAGCACCTACAATACTTATTTGTGTTTAAACATATCATTAGTTTATGAAAAGAAGAACATTCATTAAATCCTTTTGAAAACATTTTGATATTTTTTAATATTTTAAAATATTTCTTAGAGAATAAAAAATATATTTATCTAAACAAAAGATTTCTATTTAAGATGCTAATAGTTGAATACTGAAAGCCTCAAGAATAATAGGCATAGTTTGATCGCTTCGAATGCTAATTTCCTTCCTGAATATTAACGAAATCCCAGTAAACTTAATGATTTGGTTTATCAATTCTCTGCATTTGAATAATTAATGCAGGCAAGCTGTGATATTTCTTGGCGTAAGATATCATAATCTGAAAGTTAAATATATTTTATTCACTATATATATTATAAATGTAATTTTTTTAAATATACCTTGTTTTAATGGTCACATTGTATTCGAAACAAACAGTCAATATATTTAAAAATTACTTATAATTTCGTTTATATTTCGCGTGAAGTATATTTTATTTCTTATTTAATGATGCTAATTTATTATAATTAATATTTCGCGTGAAGCTATTAGAGTCAATTTAAATTTATTTAAATTTATGATGCATATCTAATATTTATTTCAAATATTATCAGCATTTGAGTTTTATTTTTTATTAAATGTTGTCGACAGTGTCATCGCTTTGAAAAACTCAAAATTTCAGTTGATTTCTAATGAACTCTCTCTTTACAATTTTTATCCAAAATTAAAATTGATCTCAAATTATTTAAGTCATAAGAAAAGCTATCGCAATCAAAAAAGTTACTTCATCAGAATGTAGGATGAGTAGAGATTTTCTAAAATACTTAATTTCCTGCTGAAAATTTTGATGTTTTAAAACAACTTTTCATTCTTTTATCCAAATAATTCTACATCAGCCCACTTAACTCAAATATTTTATATTATAACCATCGTTGAACAATTTGCTTAATTTTGAGTTTACGACTACAAATGTTTAACTCTGTAGCCTTGTAATTTTGTTTCAAATCCAGAAGACAAGGTAACTCCCTGATCAAGCATTGAAAGAAATTTACCTTCAGGAATGATTTTTGATTGAACTAACCCGCATTTCTGTTACATGAAGGGGAAACCTATAGGAAACTCTCTAGGTTATCCTGACAATAAGATGACTCGAACCCATGATCCATCTACCACTGAGGTTTCTTAGCGTCAGCAACAAGGCGCACGACTGGTGCAGGTTTCGTTTCAGCCAGCCATCTCTGAGATTCGATCCAGGGTCTTTATCCTCCAAGCTACCACTGCGCTTACTCAAATATTAGAAGATTTTTTTCATTCTTGAGATATTTCCGTGCATAGAGACTACTCTAGTTTCATTCAATTAAAAATACTTATTTTTTGATGTGCAGGGTGTTCCGTAATATCTGCCCGTAATATATATCGTTAAAATGTTTGTAAGAGTTCGAAAAATGTACACATAAAGAAACATATATTAATATTCGGGAGAGGAAAATCTAAAACTACTTTGAAATCCAACAGATCGCTGCTGATAAAGTTGGAAAGGATAATTCTGAAAACAAGCTCTCTTTTCTAAATGAATTTTAAGGGTTTTCTACCAATCTCCTTTCAAATCTCTTTTGCTCAATGAGCAAAACTAATTTGGCCTCCCTTATCTAAATAACTTTATGATACAGTTTTCAGATAATAAAAAAACTTGATTACTTTTAGATAAACTTAGGATAAATTTAATTAGGTGAGTAGGTTTCCGCTAAAGCTCGAAAGCTGTTAATAGGCAATTTATCTTGCTGATCTGCAGATTAACCAGGATAATCCATAAAATTGCGGAACCAAAAGTCTTCCGCAATTTACTTAGATGGCGCATTAACGGTTTCCATATCGTTAAAGATCAAATATGTAAAATGGGCTGCGACGCGTGTGTGTCGTATTGTTGGCCATAAATGAAGTCATTTTAAAAACAAGAGACATGCCCTCTGATATTAAAAAATTCGATTGGTTTCCCGATATTGGCAAGTGGCATGAGTAACAACAACAACAATCATGCAGAAATGATGTCGTTATCCAGCAAAAATCTTATTTTCACTTCAACGAGTATCCAGCAATCAATGTGCAGATTATCTACACTTTCAAAAATAAAACTCTTACTTTTGATGATTCGACAATCCTCGAGCTATATTTCGTTAAATTTGTGGATCATTTAGTTTCAAAATTACATGATTTGTATCAAAACGCATGCTCTCAAATTAATGACGAATATGTTTCCTCAACTCGAAACCTCATAGTGCAGTGCGAGAAATTGTTTACTAGAATTAAGAATCTAGAGTGAAAACTAGGTCAGTATGATGGTCAATGAGTTAGTCTTGTTCCAGGAAAATCCCGGGTTCAAGTCTCTGCTTTGTCTGTCTTTTCAGCGTTGTAGCGGTGATATTGATCCACCTATTAGGTACTCACGATAAAGTGTTTATTATAAGTGTTGGATACATTAGACGCTGCGAATTGTTCTTGAAAAAAAATAGAATAACGAAATATTTCTACAATTTTGATGGGCTTTCTTTGCTTGAAGAAGTGAAGATAGTTTGACACAATTTATGCTCGGAACATATACCAGGTTACGGTTTCGTCACAAACGAAGGGAGTTACGAGATATTTGAGTATCCAGTTTGTAGAGTAGTTTTCAGAATGCCTAGGTATTTTAAAAAATAAAGAAATTTGATAGCACTGTAGAAGATCTTCCAAGTTGATCCGAACATTAGACAATATGTACAGTAACTGATCTCTACAATTTAGCAGCGACGGATACATTAACGAAAATTAGACAGGTTTTGGTTTCAAACAAAACTAAGAAATAAAAATTAAGCTCAGAGACTCAGTTTCCATGCAATTCTTAAAAATGTATTTGATGAAGCTTATGGAATCTCAGAAATAGCTCCGAAAACTTTTACAAATATTTGATGAGAAAATTTGCTCTTCATTACGTTCTTTGGTTTAATTAGCGAAATATTTAAGTAATTCCTGGCGTCAGTAAACTTACTTTGAACTAGACTTTTGAGCAGGCAACAATTACGCTTAGTATGCAGGTACATACTTGAAATATCTTTGATCAATATTTCTGGCTTCTGTTTAAATATTTTCTGTGTAGAAGGGATAAAATTATTAGAGATTGTGTTATTCTAAATTTAAAGCGAAAATTTATTACAAAATGCATTAAACTAGAATTTAATAATTTGACTCATATCTTGTATCTTATTCTTTGATAAAGATCCGTTTTTTAAACAGTTTTCCGACATGAAATATTATCTTGCGCACCACTAAAGCATATATTTAGGAAAATTCTTACTTTTTTTTAAAAAAATATATACTAAAGGTTAGCAATCATGAAACATCCTGCATTACAATATTAATACTTAAAAACAATAAATGAGAGCTATAAGCGATAAGCAGAGAGCTCGCCGCACTTAACTAAACTCAATGCTCAATACAATAAATGAATTTAAATTCTGAAACGATGTAATCAATCGCAGTGCAATGCACAGAACAGTTTTATTTATAATTAAGTTACTAACTATTGTGTTTGTTTGTGAAAATGAACAGTATTATCCACGTCAAACAAATACAAAAATTCAATCCATAAGATTCACAATGAAAAAACATGCGAAATTTAAATGCAAAAATTATGCATGATTAAATACAGACTTTCACCAACGGGCACTGTAGCGTTTTGCGCTAGTCACTGAACAATCAAGTCAATCGTTTTGAAATTAAAAAAACAAAATCTACTGAATTAACAGATCAGAGTCATTTTTTAATGACAAATGGAAAAAATGTGGCTTAAGCATTTTAAAAGGGAAAAAAATTAATAAAAAAGAATTTCAACAGTTAGAGCTAAGCAAGTATGCACTTTTTAGAACAATTGAATTCGACTTATACAGATTTGATTGTAAGATGAAGTGTTAGTAATTAATTGAAAATATAATCTAGCTATATTTCTGTTAATGTAAGAAAATGTATGGTTACAATATGCCATAGGACAAAATTATCAAATTTCAAAATATATTGTCAACACAAACTTTATATGTATGAATGTTTGGAAAACAGCTGAATTGTTTTCTTTAATTTAAAAACTTTGGTATTATGTTTTTAAATAAATTTTTATGTATGATTTTAATGCTGAAATTATATAGATAAGAACTAAGCTACTTTTAAGCGAAATCCAAGATATAGCTATAAAAAGAGATATAGTAACACATAGTTATGAAAAATCTTTCAAATGGAAACTCAGTTATCCTAATATAATTAAATTTTGTGTTTCTCAATTTCATCACGAATTTAAAATGAAACTAAATTTTTGTTTTAAAAATTGTACATTTTTTAAAATGAAATCTTAAATATACAAAAGTATATTTAAGCTATTTAGATATCAAAAAAAAGGATAAATTTGCTTCATTTTGTAAAGACTTCTACATCGAAATGTTGCATAATATATTGACTGTTAAATTTCTAGACTATCCATTATTTCCCTTAAAGTTGAGGATTTAGAAGTTTTTGAATAAAAGAAAAATATATTTTAACGTTCTTAAAATAAAACACATATGTTATAGGAAAAACTTTATTGATAACGGCTTAGAGAATTTGTAACAAGTAATAGCTTTGATTAAAAATGATTATTACGGCAAGCCTTCTCGAGTAATCTGTACAAAGTTTTATGTAAAGTTAATATTTTAAGTGTGAACTATGTTTTAAAATTTAAAATGCAGCAATGCATTATTCAACGATATTTTTACAGACAAAGGTTAATATTTTGTGAAGTTTATTTGAAAGGATATTTTTTAGTTAATAATATTTTTTCTACTCTTGCAATAAGTGTAAAGAAAATTTATATGCAAGCAAAGCAACTTTAGATGATCATAAACCGAAATAGCGCAGCAATTTACATGAGTATAAAACATTCTCCGTTATTTAAAAAAGTTATTTCCCTTAAAACCATCTAAGTTTATAGTATTCAATAAAAGTCAATAACTATTTGATAGCCAACTGGTCGATATTCAACTAGTTAAATGCCTTTTTTAAAACTCAGCATTTTAATATTTAAATCTAAATTAATCTTTAAAATTCCATTTAGAGAATTCATAATTTTAGTATAATAAAATAAAGGATAAAGAAAATTGTATGAAACTACTGTTATTTATTATTATTTGAAACACAAATTTAGTAAAATTTATAAACTAAACTATATTAGTTTTATAAGAATTTACTATCTGAAAATGTTATTAATTCGAAAAGTATTCACAGAGAAGAAAAATTTTATGAATTTTTTATTAAATGTTTTTTTTTTCTGTTTTTGTTATCTATATATCTTCACATCTTGCGTTGAGCAACTTAAGAGAAAGATCTTCTTAGCAATTGTAAACGGTAATTGATTTTAATTTAGGGAAATAATTTAAAAATCGATAGTTAGAAAGGAATTAACCTGAAATTTTTTAAAGTATAAGTCATTGCGTTATTTATTAATTATTATTGTTATCATAAGTTTGTCGTTTCTTAATAAGTGGAAGCTTCACAAATATTTACAATTTAGCTTTCACCCTCAACCCACAGAAAAAAAAATTAAATTACCTGTATTGTCATCCAAACAACATCGTGTTTCTTTCTTTATTTATTTTTTATTCATAAGTATTTCTGAAAATGAATATTCCTAAAAAGCTACAGATCGAATTTTACATCCTAAAAAACTACTGATTGAACTACTGAATTTATAAGTTGTAGTTCCACAACACAAGTTTTGTATAATGCAAGCGTATTATTCATGAGCATCAAAAAATTCCATACATAAACATATTTTTTTCTGAATTAACATAGAGTAACATAGAACAGAAAAGAAAAGTCAGCTCTGTGCAAATTTAGTTTCTGAATCTTTTATTTATCTATTTTTTGTAATTGCAGTTGACTTTATTTGTTGTTAGTATTAAGGGCATATACTCCTAATTATTCTTTTAAATGATTTCTGACATGCATAATTCAAGAAAGTCTGTTCTCATTAATTTTAAGGAAGCGATTTTTCGAAATTATAAATAATTTTTTATCATTCATTTTGAAAATGCAATAAAAAAAGGAATATTTATTTTGAAACAGCAATATAAATATTGCAAAAAATTCAATGATTGCATCTACCATTACTTATTAATTCCACTGACTAACGATTAAAATTGTAAAATACAGAAGAATGTATTCAAGTTTTTATTGAAACAAAAGCTGTCGAAATAAGCTTTCTCAATCAATAAATAATATATTGTAACAATTTAATTTAAACGCACAGTTATATAAGAAAGTAATTATCACTACTTAAACACATTTCTAAAAACTAAATAAAAATACGGTTTAGTTGCGGTGCTTTGTTCCTTGTATTTAAAAAAGAATTATGGCATTTAAACAAAAATATGAAGGATAATACAAAATTTGAAGAAAAATAAGTTACTGGAAGTACTGTGATTAAAAAATTATGCACTTTTATTGGAGCTTTTGGTTTTAATCTCTTAATTCATAATGGAAACTTGCTCTTTTTTTAATTATTTGTAATAAAAAGATATTTATAAAAATACAAACAAATAAAACATTTTTTTGAAAAGTATTGTTAAGAATGAAACCGTATATGAATTGAAATCTCGATATAAGCTAAAGTTAAAGATTATGCATTTAAGGGGCTACGCTACCAACAATGTCAACCGTCATCTAAAGGTAAATCCGCAAAGAATAGAGTTAACATGTCTCATATGCCAGAGAATTGAAACGAATAAATGTAGCGATAGCTACAATACTCCTCCATCAGAATTTTATCTGGGATAAAATTTGATTAATGGATACCACTGGTTGATTAATTTCTGTTTCGCTAAAGGCCGGGAGAACTGTATTAAGATCACGGTTGTGTCATTGGTCTCCCCTATGTTGCTATTGGCAGTCAAGTGAGCACAGGCCCTAGTTGTGTGTGATCTAAAATGAGTAGAAACAGTGTGAGGGAGAAAATGTCACAGTCACAAATAGCAAGTCAACTGTTCCCTGATGCCATCTATCGAACTAGGTGTCTTCAAATCAAAGTGGGCTTTTCAGTCCAGGTAGGCGTGCTGGTTGAGAAAGGCGTGTACAGATCACTCTTGCTAGTGTGGCTACGCTACCGACAGTGCCAACCGTCATGGGGCCGGGATAGCCTGGCCGGTAGGGCGCAGGGCCCTTGTTCAAGAGTTCGTGGGTTCGATCCTCGCTGGCGAAGACTCCCCGTGTAGTAAATGGTGACTGATGCACGTTAAATCTGTCGAGTAGTAAAGTCCTCCATGTTCCCATAACAAATCAATGCCCCTTAGGGTACATGGTTGCTCAGGGAATAAAGCGCTAGCCACCCAATGAGGTGAACCGGGTTCGATCCCAGCGATGGCTGGTCGATACGAATTCTTGCAAGCTTACAACATTTCTTATAATTTTGGAATTGATCTTATTCGATTCAGCATCAAAAATTGTATTAAAAATCTGTCTCGTACATAGATAGCAGTAAGTAAATCTTTCTCCATTTCACTTTATACCCCTTTTCCCGACGAGTGTGTGACTGTTTGCCATTTATTATTAAGGGGGCACATAACAGTTTGCTGTAGATTAGAACTTTTGGGGGGAGAGGGGTTTCCGGGTCTTGTCAATTTTTGAGCTATAAGTATAGTGTTAACAAACTATCCTGAATCTCTACCTGCTATCCTCCTTGTGTTAATTTGACTGAATATTATAATATCAAACATATCATGCGATTTAAAATATTTATATATGTGGCAATGCTGTAAATAAATGCAGACCTCGTAGTTAAAAGAATATTTTTTTTGCAATCTTCTACTGCGATATTTTCGTTTACATATCAGTTTTGATTAAAAAATCTCTTTTTAACACAAATATAATGAAAAGATTATTTTGAAGAATGTTTTCCAGTTTATTCGTAGTTTTTGATTTCAAAATATTTTACTTATAAGTGACTTTTGTTTATAAATTAGTTGGAAGTCATGTCAGCATATTTAATTTTTTTTTAAATATTTAGTTATTTTGCATTTATTTTAACATCTGTGCACTTTTAAATCATAGGTCTTTGATTAGCCTATGAGTGATGGCTAAAATTTTGAGCTGAATATATTTTTTTTCATTTTAACCAATAATTTTTTAAACTCTTTTGAACTATGCAAAATTGTTGTTAGCATGCACTAAGTAGCCAAATTATTATGACACCCTGACAGCTTCATGCAAAATGAGTTATTGCGTCACAGAGTTACCACTAGAAGGCGAGATAGGTACAAAAAGGGAATGCAAGGCAAATGAACATTGCACTGTGTTACGCGCGGAGATACGGACAAAAAAAGTGACTTTACTGAGTTTGAACGCGGAATTATTGTAGGCACTCGAAGCGTCGGAGCCAGTATCCGCAAAACGGCTGTTCTTGTAAAGTGTTCGAGAGCAGCATTTATTAATGCGTACAGAGAATGAACTTCCAAGTAGAAAACTGGATCTCAACGTCAGGCCCGAGGTCGTTACAGGCTACTGAATGCTCGAGCTGAAGGAAGACTTTCCAGAGTTGTCCTGCCCAACAGTTGAGCAACAGTACGTTAAATAGTGGGGTATTTTAATGAAGGTGCAACTGAGGAAGTCTCTGAATTAATTGTGTTCCGTACATTACACAGTGTAGGCTTTGGAAGTCAACATCTCCAGTTTCCAAAGGAGCGTAAGGATTGGACTATAGATGACTGGAAAAGGGTCATGTGATCTGATGAATCGTGTTTTTAACTACCCCGTGCAGATGATAGGATTCGGATCTGGCGAAACAGCACGAAAGCATAGATCCCAACTGCATTGCCACAGCATTTCAAGCTGGTGTAGGCAATTTTATGGTTTGGGGAATGTTTTCGTGACACCGCATGGGTCCTTTGATTCCCGTGGAACAACGTTTGAATGCCCAAGGGTATTTAAGTGTTATCGCATATCAAGTACAGCCTGTTATGTAAATGCTGGGGATGGTGATGGCATCCCCACCATTAACATAACAGGCTGTACTTGACTCGCGATATATGTGTATCGTTTATCATTTAGTTTGAACAAGCAAACAATGCAGTCACCTTTTGCCACAAAAAGTTTTACCTCTGTGTGGTTGTTCTGTTCGGGGAGCATTATTCTTAGCACAACTTTACATTTATTTTAAATACTCTCAAGTGAGCTGGTAAATAGTTTATACGTCACCTGATATGTGTTTTAGACTTCATTTATAGTCTTGAAGAGACTCTTCTGAAGAGTGGTTCTGCTATCGGTATTATATATCTCACGCTATTAAATCCACTTTTATCTTAGTCTACTTCTAGAGTCCACTTTTTATCTGGAGAAAGCATAATTTCGTATACTTCAATTTGGATGACCTTTTAAATAGGAAAAATGCCTGCATTTGCATCTGATTTGGATCTGATTTCAATTTTTAATGGGATCAGACTTACCCGTTGATCAAAATTGAATATTTTATACCCTCTTTTCCGGACTGTACTGCTGGGAGATTTTTTTTCTTATCAAATCAACATCCTGTATTTTAAATTCTAATACAAAAAATGAATTGGAAATATAAATTAGTTAAAGCATTTATAATACTGTTTTTTCATTATTTTATTTAAAAATATGAAATAGTTCAGCATCCTTAGCATCTTTTTCTTTTGTTGCATTATTATTTAAGTCTTTGTTTACAACCAGAAAGAATGTATGTTTTTTAAAGAATGTATGTATTTATTAACACATTTCAAATGCAACCAAACTAAACAGGATTATAAATAAAATTACTTCAACTCTCTTAATTTACAGAGACAATAAAACTCTCTTAATTTAATCACTTATTTTCCTTTCTTAATACGAACTAATAGCTTACAATTTAAGAAGATTTCCGAAGAAAGGATGATCACACGAAAACTAATTTTAATCTCGAATTAAGAATACGCTAATTTACTTAAAAAGGTCATTTATATTCAGCGTCAAACCTAATTCCAATAATGGGTATCCAAAGCTTGATTGCAATATAGATATCTGAAACAAAAAGTTTCAAGCCCTTTCACTTAAATCAGATTTAATGTTGAATAATCCTTGTAAAATGAGATTGTGCATTTAAATGTTTTTATTTTATTCTACTAATGTCATCAATTTCAATTAAGTTTATAAAATAATTTGCATATATGTGGGAAGTGTTCTTACTTTGAAGATTCTTTTCTCATCTTTAAATTTTTAAGTTGTTTGTGAAGCCTTTCATTTCCTTTAGTTTTGAAAAATTTAGATTAAAATTGATGGCGAAATCATGGAATTAAATTCTTACATGACTAACTATTTAATTAAACTTTTTATTCTTCAAATTCTTCTTCATGTTCAATTAATTTGGTTTTATATTAGAAAAATACACTATTGTTTTCATTCTACATTAGTTCACTTTGATTTAAATCTTCTCAACTATTTATATTTATTTATGACTAATGTTCCTTTGCATTACCAGAGAATCAATGAATGAAGATAGTTATTTTTCCGATACTTGTTAGACTGTTTTCAAAATTATGAAAAAAGCAATTTTTCAATTTAAAATATCAGCTTGCATAGTTAAATTTGCGCAAGTACTGGAATAGCCTGTCATTAATAATCCTTTTTTTCCATAACTTCATAGTTATTCCCATGTTCTTGTGACTAATATTCAGGACTACAATATCAGGAGATCAATCCTTGACAACTTAGCTACCTCATTATTCTTAGAATGTTTTTAAAACAGTGTAAAAGTTTATTTTTGGTTCAAAATTCCAGCTGGTAAAACTGAAAATGCGTAAATACAATAAGAGTCAATAAATAAATTTTCCTAAAATTTATTGAAATAAGTGTATTCATGATCTATGTCAAACATTTATAAACTTTTAAATGTCTCATTTTTAAAAAAAATGAAAAATCAAGTTTAATGATAGATCGTTTACATAAATTATTTGTTTGTATTTTGAGTACGCTTTAAAACCTTTTCGTAAGATGAAATTTTCTTGAACTAAATTTCAACTCTAATCAAACTTCAATTAGAAGTTCGATCCCGTAATGCGACTCCATTGGCAAAAGCGATGAACTAGATCATTTATTTCTATGGAATTTGAAAACGATAATAAATTACAAACGCTTTCGTTATTGTTGTATTTTTTAAGTGATCTAGTTACGCCACCAAAGTCGTTCAGTTTTTGGTGTGTTCTTGAGTATAATGTTTATTATTTTGGTAGAACTGTTACGTTTAAGATTATCAAAAAGTTATTAAGTTTTTAACGTTAGTATTGGTAGTTTTTTCAAACAGAGTTGTGTTTTAATTATGATCTAGTTCGTGCTTTAATATTTTCAGTTGTGTTTTTAATCAGTTCTAGTTCATGTTTTAACATCCATAACATTTGTGGTATATGGAATATAAGTTCACAACTTCTTTCCTTCAACTGAATATTGAGCAGAGCTGCATCTAATGACGCTACATGGATCGAAAGTGATTTCATACATTGATTGCAAATAGTGTAATTAAGTCTTTGTCACAAAAGATGGATACAATATAGTAGGTCGATAAATACATAACCTTTTATAACTTACTTAGACTCTTCTCGCCATTTGACGCATAAGGCATTCATCCTTCTTCTTTAAGTTCTCTGGTTTTAGGCTTTCTGTGATCCATTAAATCGTGTCTTCTTTAAATGTGCATGTAGACTCTTTAAATATGCATATATCATAGGAAAAGTTTTATTTGAGCAAGATCATCTTTTAGAAGCCTTAAAATATTTTGAATGCACAGATTTGAGAAATTCCAGATCAAATTGCAGCATCAAATACCAGCACTCAAGGTGCGGTACCTATTACCGTAAAATCTATTTTTACGGGAACATGCTACGTAAGAAAAAAATCTGATATACCGTAAGTTTTACAGTTATCATTAACGTAAAATTTAAGAATCACTATAAAGAAATAAATATTACTGTAAGAGCTACGGTACTTTAAAAAGCAATTTTACGATAAAATTAAATTTTATGGATGATGGGCGCGAAGTACTATTATCTTTTACCGGAATTTAGTCCGGAAGGTTTTACATTGCAGCCATTTAAGACAAAACAAAAACAAAAATTTATAAAAGAATAATCATATCAATTTTTTATAAGGCTTTGAAACATGGCTTCGTCAAAAATCATGTATTCAAAACCATAAATTTTCCAAAACAATTTTTTTAAAAATTCTTCAGAATATTTTCCCGTTTCAAAACGAAAAAGAGCAAACTTTTCTATATCAAAAGAAGATATTAATGGGGAAAAGCGTGTCAGCGGACATGCGATATGTTAAAAGAGCCAAATGAGAATATTACATATGTTTTGTGTATTTTTTTATAGTTCCATACACACTTTATGTACGTACAGTGTGCAAAATAGAAGACGGACCACCCTAAATAACTTTTGATCTAATGATCTGACCTTCACATTCCAAGACACCATCTTAATGACTCGACGGGCGTGACTTCAAATATGCTAATTAATTAGAGCAGACGATATTGTAAGTTACAAAATCAGTCACAGAAACGTACTTTCTCTGAATAAACATACTTTCTTTTCAATGGACTCAGATTTTTGACCCCCAAAATATAGTGGGTTGCCACAGTCTAGAAAATATGGTCCCCATGGTTTGGTCAGGAGAGAAATTCAAAATTTTGTCCCCCTAATGATACTTTTTATTTTTTACGTATTTCACCATATGTCGAGAACTTAGAAAGCGAATTGTAAAATCTTTTTCATACAATTATAAAATTCGTTTATCCAAAGATAATTCCATGCAAAATATTTAGAAAATATTTACTATTTTTTATTATTTAATTTAATAACAGTCGTAAAAATTTTAAATTGCAAGGTATATAAATTTTTGCATAATTTTAAAGTATCTAATTTTACATGGCAGAATACACAATTTGAGTGAAATTGGTTAAATAGTTCCTGAGAAATCAGATTTTAAATATACAACTTATTTAAAACTTGATTTCTCAGGAACTATTTAACCGATTTCACTCACATTTTTCCACGTAAAATTAGATACTTTAAAATGATGTAAAAAATTTCATGCCTTATAATTCAAAATTTTGAGACTATTGCTAAATAAAATAATTAAAATAGTAAATATTAACTAAAATTTATTTTTTGAGTAGATTTATCTCTGATTAAACGAATTTTATAATTCTGTGCAAAGATTTTGCAATTCGCTAAAAAAAATTGCGAGACCCGACGAAAAAAGCAAGAGATAAAAGTAACATTATGGGTTCAAACTTTGAACTCTAATCTTGACCAAACAATGGGGACCATATTTCCCATATTGCGGCTATCACCTATATTTCAGAGGTCAAAAATCCAAATCCATCGAAAAAATGGTAAGTATTTTCAGAGAAAGTACGTTTTTGTGTCTGACTTCGCAATGTCAAATATCGTCTGCACCAATTAATTACAATATTTGTTACCTCCCCATCAAACCATTGAGATGGAGTCCTAGAAAGTGAAGATCCAGTCATTAGATTAAAAGTTATTCAGGGTGGCACGTTTTTTATTTTGTGGACTGTACAGGTACTTATTTTATTTATAAGTCATCATTTAATTTAATATATTTAATTTTCTTTTATGCACTAATTTCTAAATTTTAAATTACATATTCTACAATTTAAAAGCGAATATAAAATATATCTGAAATATTTTAGTAAAAATTATTTCTTACTAATTCGTTAAACGTTTTCGCATAAGAAATATTTAACGGTATCTGCATTATCTCGATCTTTTAATTAAACATTTCTTTTTCTAATAATTGTTTTTATCCCTCTTTAATTGGCTGCTAGATGTTTTAACGATCTCTGCAGATTTATTCACGCTGCACTGATCTCTAGAAATGGAAATTGGATTTCATGGTATTAAAAATTACTCTTCAGGCAATGTAATGAACAAGCGTTAAAAGACAAATAAGAGCGAGATCGTTAGACATTACGCAGAAAAAGTTGTTCTGGAAGAATGAAATTAAGCTGCGATGCAATTAATAAAGCTTTTCTAGAACTTTTTTTTAATACAGCTGTAAAGATGTTCTTAATGTGTAAAATATTACAGAATTAAAAATTCTATTGCATGCACATTTGCATTGCATTATTTATAGTAAAAATGTAATAAGGTGATGTATAGAAGGAAAAAACAATAAAAAGAAGTTGAAATTCTTATTGAAATTTAAATTGAACTTAGAATAGACAATGGGTTTAAAAAAGAACTAAAAGAATTGTTCTTCGTAAAACTGCATGCTCTTAATAGGGTTCAAGAAAGAAAAAAATAAGACGTTTTGTTAGTTTTTCTAATAAACTCTGCTCGTTAGAATCAAAATCTCAAATTATTTTCATATTATTAAAATAATATGTATCCTTTTTATTAGGATTAATAAGCACCTTACAAGCGAAGCTATTATTTATTATGAAAATAAGAAAAAAACAATACTAAGTGGTGGATATTCTTATTAAAATTTAAGTGAACTTACTGAAGACAATAGGCTTAAAAAGAACTAAAAGAATTGTTCTTTATAAAACTAATAAGAATTGGGTTCTAGAAAGATAAAAATAAAACGTTTTGTTAGTTTTTCTGATAAACTCTGCTTGTTGGAATCAAAATATCAAGTTATTTTCATATTATTAAAACAATATGCATCTATTTTATTAGGATTAATAAACACCTTACAAGCGAAGCTATTATTTATTATGAAAATAAGAAAAAAACAATACAAAGTAGTGGAATGGGTAGTAGACAATGGGGGTTTAAAAAAGAACTAAAATAATGGTTCATTATGAAACTGCATACTAGTATTAAGAGTAAAGGGGTTCTAGAAGAGAAAGAATAGAAATAAAAGTACTGTTTGAGTTTTTTGATAATTTTTTCGTTTTAGAATGAAAATCGCAAATCATTTTTAAACTATTGAATCAGTTGATTTTGAGAGAAAAACAAATTGATTTTTACTCAGTCAACCTATTTTTTTCCAATCATATGAGTACATTTTTATTGAAAGAATAGTATATTTATTAAAATAAGGTGCATATTTATCAATGTATAACAACTCCATTAACTAATATTAATCTACATACATTGTTTTGAATTGACGTTTCGTTTTGTTTGTAAATATAGCTAAGTGAATGTTTTGAAGTGACAGCAATTTTTAAGCACCTGCATTCGTGGTAAAATAGTAATGACAATAATAATTTCTTCACTGCCTTAAATGAAGAACGAAAATATCGAGAAAAAAAAGGATGGAAGTGAAACAGTAAATCGATGTAGTTTTGAAATAATGAAAGGGTGAATTCATGAACCAGTAAATTGATGTTTTAGACCAGGGGTCGCCAAACTTTTTTGATCATCGACCCCCATATAATTCTTCGAAATCTCCATCGACCCCCGCAAAAGTAATTTTCTGTTAATTAAAATAAAATAATATTAGATACTGTGTTTGTACATTTACTTTATGATTTTAAACATTTATTAAATTAATAGTACATTGTGTAACAATAGTTTCATGAAAAATATATTAATATTGAAATTTAAATACCTTATTATTAAATAATAAGTAGTTATGCATAAGTAGATATAATAAGTAAAGTAACTAAAGATTTACTGCTTCTTCATCAATGAGATGGGTGTGCCTGGTGTTTTTTTGCAAGGTTCGCTACATTGGGTTCAAAATTGGTCAATTTTAATTTTCGTCAAAATTGGTCAATTTTGTAATTTTTGTAAAAAAATACAAAGTGTGCTATAGTTTTGTCGCGGGCTGTAGTAATCCATATTATTAATGCTTACCTTTTTTTGTGCATTGATAATTAAAATTGATATCTAAACCAAACGAATGGTTTTATCGAAACAATAACTAATTATCCAAAACTGTAAAAGTTTTAATAATGACACTGCAAATATTCAACACAGTTTGCAAAGATAGCTGAAACTGCGTATGATATCTGCATTTGTAACGTCAATGCTCGTCACACGTGACATTTGGACAAGCGCACATTAGGCCTGGGCAATATACCGTAATACCGTCATTTACCGGTATTTCTTTGATACCGCGGTAATGATATTCGGAAGTATATTGTTCGGCAATACCGAGTTATTGAACTTCGGTATGCCTGCACCTCTCGGTACTCACCGCTAGCCAATATCTTCGGCCGACCGGCGGCGAGGAAGTGGCGGTATGGTATGGTATCTAGGAGGTATTGGTATGGCACGTGATTGATTTAGGGGTGAAGAACTCAAAGGCTTGCTCGTAATATTTACGATACCTCCTCTCGGCAGCTAGAAATTTCTCCTACAATATATTGTGGTATCATTTGACTTTAAAGCGCATGCGTCATATCCGTGGTATTGGCGATATCGGATTTCAAACACCCGCGCGTTATATCAACCCTCCATGGTATACTTAGTTACTGATTTTGGTTTCATTTTGAGAATAGCGTGCTTCTGATTTTAAAAATATCCGAGATTGTCGGATCTCCTTGTGATGTTTATAATTGTGTTGATATTTATAATTGTTTTGATGTTTATAATTGTGTTGATGTTTATATTAGTAATTGATGTTTATATTAATAAAATTTTTCTGTTTTAAAATAATGATGCTTTATAATTAGTTGATTCCATGGGATAATTATGCTGCGAGCTAATATAGGATAAGTACCCCATTTTTTTTAAATGATGCTCTTTAAACACATTAATTTTTAATTGCAAAATAGTCTTAGCATTTATAATATACATAACAATTTAATTACCACGGTATATCATAATATCGTGATATGAAGCTCACAATATACCACAATATCGAAATTCTGACATTGCCCAGCCCTAGCGCACATATGCATATGACTTATAAACTGCGCTGAGTTCGTGCCACAGCGCGGTGGTACGTAAATACTTGTTTCACCCCAATAAATATACGTTTATTAATTTATGTTTTATAAAGAAACTGATATTGAGTCAATTATAAAAAAAATCACAAATTTCACATACTTAATTAGGTATGTGTGATTTGCGTATTGAGAACTGTTTTTTTTTTCGACCCACAATTGACCCTTCCGATTCGGATAGACCCCCATTCGCCCCCCTGTCTCAGATCGACCCCCGCTTTGATTAAATAGACCCCTGGGGGTCTATATGGACCACTTTGGCGACCTCTGTTTTAGACAATGGTTAAAATTGTTGACAGATAAAATAAACCTCTCATTTGGATTGCGACATGGCAGTCTACGACGTAAAGTTTTGTTACAATTCTTCTTTATTTTTCCAATTATCGTTCATAAAGTAAAGTCAGTCTAAGGGCGCTTTTTCATTACACGACACGATACCGACAAAATCGGACGACAAATGTGTGAACGACAATGTCGTTGCCGGATCGTTTAAGCAACTGTTTTTTCACTTGTCCGATATCGTTAGTTCGAGAAGTAGAAATTCTTGTTCATTCAATGTGTTGAGCTTGAGTGTGTAGAGACATAAAATTTAAATAATTTATTTGAACGTGTTTTGAAAAATTATAAGTTTTAGTTTTGAATTCGTTTTGACAACGGAGTTAGATACATAATAAATGTTGTGTTCTAAAATTTTTAAGAAATAAAATATGTTATTTTTTGATAAAATTATTGGTAGTATCGTAAATTGGCGTTCATTTAATTTAGTTGGCACAAAGACCCAACAAGTGAGCAGTTGCTTGTGTTCTGATGTGATTTTTTTCTGCAAACTTTAAATATGCCGGATGATAATCGTCGTCTCAAACTTCTTACTTTATTTTAGAAGAAAAAAGCTAGCAGTGCAGAAACGTTTTTGGGTGCACGAAATGGTACTTACGTATTAACGCCACAGCAGCTACAGATTTGGCGGTTTTTAAGTGCCGCCAATCTACACTTAAAATTATGTCTGAAATCACTTAACATTACTTAAATTCTTTAAATGTTTTAAAGTATTAACGTTTTTTTCAAATCGAATTAAAATATTAGTTTCATTTAGAATAATCTTTTTGTGTGATTTTTTAAATGAGTTTTATCAAATTTATCTTATGAAGCCGTTCTATCATGTTTCAAAAAAATGTTTCAGTTGAATCAGGGAACAGACTTTATATTATTCAATCAAGCAGAAACCAGTAGTTGGATCGAGTTCTGTTTGAAATACATAAGGGTCTTTATTTGCCTTTTTATCAAACCATTACTATTATAAAAAATACCATCCCTTCATTAAAGCATATAATGAATTTATAAAAATTTCCAATAAAACTTTTATGATTGTTTACGTCTTACAACCTCATTATAATGTAAAAAATGCAACTTCATGAAATTAAAAATTTATAACCAGACATGAGAATAAATTATATAAAACTTTTATTTTCGAATTTTACATTTGACATGATCTAATAAAATATTAAAATTGATTAAAAGAATGAAATAATGATATCAAAAGAGGAGATAAAACAGGAAAGATACACAACAACTAATAGAATCGCCACGATTTGAGGAGAAATTTTCTTGCCTAACCGACATTTGATTCCGACAAACGTTATCGTCTTGTCGGATACGACATAATCGTTATCGTATCGGTGAGTGAAAAAGCGCTCCGTTGCTGACCATGTATTTTACTTGACCCTATGTCGTTCGCCGACAATCGGATCTGTGTGTGTGTGTGTGTGTGTGTGTGTGTGTGTGTGTGTGTGTGTGTGTGTGTGTGTGTGTGTGTGTGTGCGTGCGTGCGTGCGTGCGTGCGTGCGTGCGTGCGTGCGTGCGTGCGTGCGTGCGTGCGTGCGTGCGTGCGTGCGTGTCTTGGTAAGAATAAAATTAGATTTTTATTTCATGTCTTTGGTAATGTCTTTGGTAAAGAATATGTGTAGAAATTCTATTTTGGGACTTCAAGGCTGAAAGCATACCATTGAATTATAATTAGATTTATATTTCAAAGGAGGAGATATTTTTAGAATCTTGTCCCTTTTTCACTTCCATATTAGGAAGCATTAAATGATTTTCCATAATGCGTAGAGTAACAAAGGCATGCACGACTGGAACCTGTTTACATCAAAATCTGTAAGTATTTAATGCGAGAAAGACGGTTTTCGCATGTCTCTCGCTGATTAACGTGTTCCATAAAAGATCTGCCGGAACGAACAGTTCCACACCCCCTCCCTTGTGGAGTGGGGATATGAACTGTTATAACCACCAGCATAGCTTTAAATAAACCTTTTAGAATGTATCATGGCTTATGACTGCATTATTAAAGATGAATACAACAATGATAACAGGGATGTAGCCCTGTTATATATATATATATATATATATATATATATATATATATATATATATATATATATATATATATATATATATATATATATATATATATATATATATATATATATATATATATATATATATATATATATATATATATATATATATATATATATATATATATATATATATATATATATATATATATATTTCGCATTAAGCTTTGCAACTCTTACACACATATTTTTACATGCAGCAGGCTCTTAAACAAGACAATTTATAATTTCCTCCTTTCAATTTAAGCACAAGTATCAAACATTGTATTTATCAAAATTAAAAAGTGCATCGTGTAATTTTTCTGTTTTTTTTTAATAAGACTGACCTCAAAATAAACATTTGAGCTCTTAATTAATCAAACTTCTACTAAATTATGCAAATAGTTGTACCCTTCATCAAAATATATAATAGTAATTTCGTGGAAGGCTAGAGTAAAGTCACAATCTTATATGTGAGAAGCACTTTGTCATAACTCAGTTATATAGTGTGTGTACATTTCCAATTCAGTGGACGTATCGATTAAGTTCAGACACTCTGTCATTCAAGAATGTTGACTCAAGGAATTATGACACATATTTATGTACATTGTTCTTTAGGTGGTGAATGTTCATTTGGGGATTCCGCGCTGTAAGCTATTGTTTACTTTGTTATCTTCTCTTAGTTTGAATATTGTTTCAGAATTCTTTCATTTTTTTCACAGTTGCAAAATTTTCATTTTCGTGACATTTTTATTTTCATTTGACTATAATTAAACTGAAAGTATTTAAAAATATATAACAGGAATATTATATATTACATAGATTGTACAATATTTTACAGATTATACAATATAATATAGAATAGGAAATATTATATAGATTATACAATTTTAAATGAAATATGAAATTTTTGCCACGAAAGTTAAAAAAATTAATTTATATATATATATAAAATAAATTCGTCTTTTCAGAGTTCTTATTTTAGTTTAAAGTTAAATTTTTTCAACATATGACAATACAAGCAGTAGACCTTTTTAAAATAGCTGAATCATTCATTTTTCGAAATCCTTCAATGTTAAAAAGTATATTAGATTATTTCCAAAATCTCCACCATCAGCTATAATCAACGGTCGTAGTTGAAAAGCGAAATTTTCTTACAACAAATTAATGTAGAAAAATGTATTTTAGTGCCATCTGATAGAAAACTTTGGGATTAAAGCTATAATATCAGAAAGGAAAGCGTATGCTCTATCACATGAATTTGTGACAAGAATTAATTTCTTTTAAATATTTTTTGTAACGTAAAATGTTTTACAGATATAAATTTCTGATATAAATTTTCAAAAACCACCAGTCGTTATATTTTTGTTTAATTTTAGAAAATAATGTAAATTTTTAGTACAATTCATTTTACTGTTGTCGTAAAACTTGCACACATTTGGCCTAAAACAGCACTTTTTGAATTCACATTTTATTATGATTTAGAAATCATTTCTGTGAAATTATTTATTTCCAAAAATAATTCGAATGAGTCTTTTTTTCTCTGATAACAAGTTTTCGAACGGAAAATTTAAAACACTTCCAAAAGACTTCATTAATCTTATGTAATTACTTTTTATTGTAATCAGGTACCATCCAGCTCTTGAAGGAACTATAAACATTAAGTGTTTTGAAGTTATCCTTCCACTCATTGTGCATTCATGGGCCTAGGGGTGGGGGAGCTTAAGTCGTTTAGATTCAACGTGATCCGTTGTAGTGCTGTGTCATTTAAGAGAAAATACCATTTCCAGACAATGGAATCAGTTTTTCCATATTAAAAATGTTCGATAAAGATTGGGACAAGTTCTTAGTGCAGGCTCGCCTCCCAACGAAGCGACCTGAGATCGAGTTCCAGCAACGACTGGTCGATAAGCGTTCCATAAACGATAAGCGTTCAAAAAACAATCAATAAGCGTTCTTTTTTTCATACTGAGCAGTTTAAATATCATCTTTTTTATGGTTACTAGAATGTGTTGTTTGAATATGGTAAAATTACAATTAAATAAATAGATTATTCCTTAACATTTTGCCTGGGACTCATCACAAATGCGATTGATTATACACTGTTAGAAAACAGTGTATAATCAATCACATTTGTGATGAGTTTTTCATAAATAATATTAATTATGATAGTTAAAATCAACCTAAAAATGAACCAGAAAACTTCCTTTTTACTTCAATAATTTATTAATATAATCCTTATCTGTAACGCTTTAAAAATGCGTGACAATATTTTTTCAACACAAAGTTAGTATATATGTTAGATTTTTGACAAAATTTCATTCTAAATTGAACACTATTTTGACACAATAAAACTATTATTGTAGGTTGATTTGAAATTAAAAACTTATGTTAGGCTATTATTGGTCTAATAATGAACACACGCATAAAATTCAGTATCTAGGATCTAAACAATGCCGATGTACTATAAATACTATAAATATCATGAAAAAATTAATATTATCAAAATATGAATATTTTAAAAGCATTATTAATAAAAAAATTCAACATAGCATTATTAAAAAAATTATTTAACTACTAGGGGGCAAAGCCCCCTGTTCGCTACCGCTCACCAACCCCAATGATTGCTTCGCAATATTTGTTTTTTCTTGGCAGAAAAAAGTTTTTCTACTAAAGTTAAAAATATTCACTTAACATTTATGTACTGAAAGGAATTCTGTTTACTTACGCTCTTGCGCCTCTACTTCCCACGTCCAAATATTACTATCTATTAGTATTATAAACATTTAGATCTCTTGGTGAACAGAAGTGATTTTTTAATTATCATTTTTTTAAGTAACATTTATATTCTTAATACATTATATTGTTCAAACAAATTTGATGAGTTCTCAACCATAATTTGAAATTTTCGCTAATAATAGCAGTACTGAAAAATAACTTTAAAGGAAAACAAAACCTTTACGACTTTTGTTAATTTTATGCTGATGACAACCTAAACAATATGGAAATGAATGGGGGAAAACTGGATCATACCACGTGATTTTCTGGCCACTAAAAATGCACCGACAATAATGGAAAACTGCGACACCATCATTAGAATTTTATATATAGTAAGATTCATTGAGAAATCCAAAACTAGCACATTATAACGACCTTAAAAAGCAATTAAAATGCAAAATATATTAATGTATAATATCTTTAAGGGAATATAATATTGAAAACAGAATTCGATGTAATTTAAGCCTATTATTAGCTTGAAGCTTATTAAAATCTTCGGAGATTGTTGATGCGAGAAAATTGTCTACTATTCATTCACATTGAAATTCAAAGCCTTCCGATACTTTCAACTGACTTGATTAAAACTAACTTGAAAAGACAATTCAGAACTATTTCGAAACTTTCACTTTATTTATTCAATCGGAACGGCATTCATTTAAAAACAGAAACTGAGGTGATTAATAAGTTTAGAAAGTTAGGGTAATATTTCAAAGCATGTCTTAGTTGTAATGCTGCACAAAATGCTAATTATTTTACGAAGTTTAATATTTTAATGTTCTTCAAATAAGTTATTCTTGCTGTTTCATTTCTTTTTCCTTTTTGTGGATTTTAAGTTATGTATCTGAAAAGTATAAAAAAATCCTATTTTAAATAGATTATTTTATTTAACTCAATTTAGAAAAGTTTAATATTTAAAGCATTGTAGACGCAACAGAAAACATTGAATTAATTTTAGAGAAAGTTATTATTATAACTTCCCATAGACGTTTGCTTTCAAAAATATTTTTATAAGCTATTGTAGACAGGTATTATTCAGATAACATGTTAACAGATTTTGATTCGATCAATTAAAAATATTGCAATCATATAGATAAGTAATACTCAAATACTATGACGTCTCAGCTAGCAGCTGTAAAAGAAAACGTGTAGTTTATGCTATTTGCATTATGCAATTTACATTTTAAAAACCCAGTAACCAGTAATGTGTTTTTGCTGCTGTTTCATTTTTTCTTTAAATTATGACTATTATATAATACATTCTATAATGAGCAGAGAAAAAAAATCTCCGTTGTAATGTATCTGAAAACATGCCTGCACACTTTAAAAAATTTCAGATCACAAATTTTTTTTACCAAAAAATCCATCTCAATCGCAAATTTTTATCAAACGAAAAATCAGGTATTCTGTCTTTTTAGAGTAATATTTACAGTAAAATCACTGAAACGCGTGATTAAATAAATATTATTGAAAAAATTATGGTATAAAATTTTACGGTTAGAAATGGATTTTACTGTTAAATAGATTTTACAGATCCTGCACTCATGGTGACAGTACTTTTTCCCGTAATTTTATTGATTAAGAATTTTCTACACTGTCGTAACTATAGAAAATATAAAAAATTGTCTTTTCGATTTATTTATAAGGATTAATAGTCTATTTAGAGCATATAAATATGTAAAATATTAAAAAATTTAAATTTTAGAAAAATTACAATGAGTTTACCGTATTACCGACAAATTATTGAGCCTACTCAAATCCTTCTAGAACCACTCATATTTCGGACAGCTCAATATCGTCGATATGCTCATCATTTTACTGACAGATCTTTTTGTTGTACTGCAATTTCCAAAACATAACCCTTCAACCAACACGTTTCGCCGTTATCATTTCGCCAACAGTTTGTTTCACCGACTGATCATTTTGCCAATGCAATCATTCCCCAAAATATATATATATAAGTGTCGATTAAACTTACTTTCTCAAAAGTTTAATAATGTCAGCAGAAGCGTTGCTAAATAAAAGACCATTTTAATATTTTATTAAATTTTTGATTTATATGACAATTTATTTGGTAATAAATACAAAAATGGTTAAGTTTCATATGGAATTTTTTTTCATTCAAAGTTTTTTTTTATTGAAATGAATATCATTTTGATAAACAATTCGATTTAAAGGTAAAGCGTTTTAACTATTGTATTCCTTCTTCTGGATACGGTCTTTTTCTTATAGTTACCGAAAGTTAAATTGGAGTTTAGGAAATAAATGTTTGGATGAAGAAGCAAAGGAAACCGAGTGAAATGATTAGACCTAAATTTTATTCCAATATAATCAAAAACTTATGTAAAACCAAATCTGTACCTAGACGAAATATTTTAGGATCTTTAATTCCGAATTTTCTTTTAATTCAGATGTAAAATCAATTTATAGTTCAAAACAAGAATGACTCAGCAGCAACCCTAAGGAATAGTGATAAAAGCAAGCAGTTTACCAAGTCTCCCGGGTATATATTTTTGGGGGATGAGCTGTGAGTATTTTTATAAGTTTCCTGCTTGCATTATTTTGTAAAATCCTATTGGTTCGAAATTTACAAAAAAATTAAATTTTTATTTTCAAAAATTAAAAAATAATAAGGAAATCTTTCGTTTTTGTATTATATTTAATTACTGTTATTTAAAGAATCACCTAAAACAAACTTTTTCAAATCACTTCTACCAATACTTACTTAATTTTGCAAATATTTTATCAGAAATCTTAATGAATCTTTTCAAAAATAAGCCATTTCCCTAACTGCAAGATGAAGAAGAAAAAAAACTCTTTCTGAATTCATTTGCTCTAACGAGCTCTCGTTAGTAGAACTCAAACTCTTATCCTGCTTCACATCTCAAGTGAAAGTTCTTTTTCTGCTGTAAAGTAGTTTTTAAGCTCAATTTATGAGTCTTTTTTTTCTTCTTTAAACTTGTTCCTTTTTTATTTTTATAACTGGTCAACACATAGCATTTTTTTATAAGGAGCAGTGTAGCATAATTTTACTTATTCGAATAACATATGGTCTTTTTGGTGCTTATCTATTCATTTTTAACTAAATGTATACTACACGTAGTTTTGTACTTCATTTAAAATGCTTTGATACTATATACTAAAAACATAAATGATAAATTAATTAAGAATTGAAATTACTGTTTCTGCTTTCAAATTTAAAATTATTGAAAAATGCTTCAGAAAAAATAACTTTCATAATTTTTTCCTCACAATTGTTTTAAACTAAGTTAAAAAAGATTTGCTCTGAACTTTAATGATTTAAATTCCTTTCAATTATTGTATACATTTTAATATATATCTTATAATATATATATATATATATATATATATATATATATATATATATATATATATATATATATATATATATATATATATATATATATATATATATATATATATATATATATATATATATATATATATATATATATATATATATATATATATATATATATATATATATATATATATATATATAATCTATATATTATCTATATATTATCTATATAATATATATATATACTAGCGGACCCGACAGACGATGTCCTGTACACACGTCATTAATTGGAAAATTTCAAATTTTTTTGAATAAGCTGTAACAATCTGGATCGTTTTGATGCAAATTTTTATTAAAAAGTTATCATATTAACGTCATTTTATATATCTTATCACAATTCGACCAATCGATAGCGTGTGAGTATGTGTATACTATCAGTGAAGTTAAATGTAGAGGTTGTTTTAAATCAAAACTTAAGCTTATTTTAATTAAAGGTAAAAAAAAAGGAAAATTTAAACTATTTTATAACAGATATATTTTTTCAATTAAAAAAAACTTAAGTTATCGTAATGCCATTAGATGTACAATATTTTTGGTTAATCATTCAGGAGCAAACACAAACAAATTCGAGGGTTTTCCAACTCTGGAACACGCAACATATAATTGACTGTGAGAAAAGCACGGGTTTTCTAAATCTAAGCCACAAATTGTCATTGTTTGACCTTGTGACTTATTAATAGTAATAGCAGAAGCTAAGCGGATTGGAAATTGCAAACGTTTGAATGGTATAGGCGAATCTGAAGGAATCATTGGGATCCGCGGTAGAAGTACAACTTCACCTTGAAATTTTCCACTTAAAATAGTGGCTTCCAAAATGTTACCCATGATTTTTTTTATGACCAGTCGCGTGCCATTACACAATTTCGGAGCATTCAAATTTCTAAGCAAAATTATAGGTGAACCAATCTTCAATCGCAAATTATGGGGTGGCATTCCAGGTAAATCCAGTGAATTTAAAAACTCGGCAGGATAGTTGACAACTTCATCAGGATCAACAACAGTGTCAATCGATTTGAATGTAATTTCACTACCAGGCAATGATTGTTGTACTTTAAAATTGATTGCGTCAACATCTAAATTTTTTGCGGCTAAAATAGCTCGCTCACGTAGCCATGCATGATTAGTATAATTATGTGACAAATCTGGAAAGATGCTATTTATTAACTCCTCTTTGGTAGGCACCATGTTGCAAAAATTCTGTGGGAGTCGAATATATTGTGTATCTTCATACAATTGAATTTTACCATTGCCAATGTCTAACAGTTGTTCGGAGAATCTTGACGCTAATGGATCATTTTGAAGTTGAACACGCATATTAAGAGTAAGGCATAATTTACTGACACTTCGCCACAGATAAGATTCTTTCAAACATGCGTTTATTTCGTCCGCATATGTCGCACGTGGAATGACGGGTAATATTTGTCTGAAATCACCTGACAGCAGCAGTAGAGCACCACCAAAAAGCCGAGTATTATCTTTGATATCTTTTAGGGACCTGTCGAGAGCTTCAAGCGAATGCTTGCGGGCCATTGTACATTCATCCCAGATAATAATTTTACATTTTCTCAAAACTTCAGCCATGCCTGAATGCTTCTTTATGTTACACATTGCTTCGGGATTGGTATGAATATTCAAAGGTAATTTAAGTGCTGACTGCGCTGTCCGTCCACCATCAAGTAAGGTTGCTGCAATGCCTGATGAAGCAATTGCCAATGCAATATGATTTTGAGATCGAATGCGTGCAAGTATCAGTGAGATGAGGAATGTTTTACCAGTGCCACCTGGTGCGTCCAGAAAAAAAATCCACCTTGTTGTGCTGCAATTGACACGTTAATTTGATCATATATATTTCGTTGCTCAGCAGTAAGCAATCGTTCATTGTTAGCAACAAAAGTAGCCAGAGAAGTCATATGGAACTGGTGTTCACGTTGAACGTCGCTGTTGATGATATCTGCTGCTTGGCGGATTGGCGCTGGCATGCCAAAATTTATGAGCGGCATGTTCGAAATAAGAATACAAATATCCTCAATCCTTATTAATGCCTCGTTATATATTTCTGCGGAGAATTCCATACTGAGATTTTGATTAGTAATTCTAATCCGATGCAAAATATCCTCACTCATTGAGTCTTTATATTTATTCCACAGAGCAGATGCTTCAGACGGAAAACACGTTGTCAATATTATTGAAAATAATTGACGAATTTGCTGTGGAGATGAGCTCAGTGCTGCATCTGCAGGTGTGAGGTCCCAATGGTTATCATCCTCCAATAAATGTAACTCACGACACGCATCAAAGAAAGTGCCGTATAAAGTACCGTTGACTTTTCGCAAGTATTGGAAGGATGTCGGTCCAGGAACGTTAACCAATAACAAACGCAGAAAAAAGCATTCGCGTTGCTTAGGATGAACTGTATATAATCGTCCTAAAGTATTTGTCATAACTATGTCGGCAAATCCTGGGACTGGAGTGCCTCGTTTCCGTGGTTCCCAACTTTTTGATTGTTTATTCCATGTAAAAAATTTAGGAACATCAGTATATATTAATGTCTTTGCAAATTCACCAACAATATCTTGTCGATTACAAAGGTACAAAAATTCAGTAAGAGTTGTTTTCTGTGCTGTTAAAGCTTGTTGTAGTGCATTCTGTTCTGTGAAATAAACACGCTGTCCATTTTCAAGATGCACAGCCAAATGTACAACAGCAGGATCCCTTTCATGTATAGGAAATGTAAAAATTCGCCAAATAGCTTCATTACTACTTATGTATCGTCCCATTTGATAATGTGTTATTTCGTCATTCTTATTTACATTTTGAACAGCAAATATAACTTTATCACTGCCCTTATGAACGTACTTACAAATGTACTTGATAGACTTCACCGAACTGCATAACTCAACGTTTATGTGTGCTTTATAGGTTTTGCACAGCAATGGTGAGTATGGAACCACCCAGCGATTATCGATGTCAACTCTTACACCGTTTGATAGACGCAATTTATATGATTGACCGCCATTGTCTACATCTCTACGACGGTAAGATGGATAACCATCGATATTGGTGATAGTGTCAGTTTGACATGGTTTAGGAAAACGTTTCGTACATTTTCCATTATCCATACATGGTGACGTCATGTTGAGAGAACCACATGGACCATGGATCATATTAGTAGTCACAATGTCAAACAATTCTTGATCAACATTCGGATTTGGAATTTCCGCTGAAATAATTTTGTCAATTTCTTCTGGGCGTACTTTGTCCACCAACCAAATCAAAATATGCGTATGTGGTAAACCTCGTTTTTGCCATTCAACAGAATAAAGCCAACATTGTGTTTCACCAAATACCGAGTGATGTGTAATCAATTTCATCAAGGATTTCAATTTTTGTTTGAACACACGTGCAATGATATCATGGCGATGCATCGATGTTTGACCTGATAACAGCAAATTTTTAATTTCATCCCAGTTTGGATTACACGCAAATGTGATAAAAAGATCTGGTCGGCCGTATGCGCGTACGTAAGTCATGGCGTCTTGAATATATTCTTGCATATGACGCGGACTACCAACGTATGATGATGGAAGAATATATGCGGTACCGATGTTGTTGATATCATTCGTTGCATCTACATTACCGATTATGGCGTCACGCAAATGAATGTACTCTTCAGAACGAAGTTTCGCTAGATTAAAGTTTATATAACGCAATCTCTCACTTTCGATTTTTGCATACATATCAACAATGTACTGATGAAATAGCTGTCTGCATCGGAGAATGTTATTATCTTCATTTTCACGAATCATCAACCGGTATGCGTAGAAGTTCATCGCACTAACTTTCTTGATTAGTTCTTCACCTGTAAATAAAACTATTTATAAGATAAACAGAAATAATTGGTTAAAAAAAATTATAAAATAATCTATAAGTTGTGCCTGTTGTTGGATTCCTTTGTTTAATATTTAAATGATATCCATCTTCTCCTTCCCAAAATATCAACGGATATTGCAGTGCGTCGTAAGAACGATGATTGTCTTGAATTATTTGTATTGTATTATCTCTGCGTTGTATGCGAATATCTCGACGTTCACATGGGTTACCAGCCATAACAACTGCAACTTCATTAACAGTTGGAACATTATATGTGCCTGCGTGCTCTCCATAGGGCACTTTGTCTGCTTTAATAACAATGGCGTAGTTGTCGTTTTGCAGTCTGCTGGAAAGAGTCTTGAGCAATCGTATCAATTGGTTATGATTTTGCAAGAACGTTTCCAAATTGTCGACAATTTCTCGTTCCTCCATCTGCTCTATATGGTTGTATACGCATCGTGTATGACTTTGTTGCTCCTCATCGCCCATAAAGTAAATTTGTAAGAATTTTGGATCGACATTAGGCATTGGAAGCAATGAACCAATTTGGTGGTACACTTGACCTTGAATCTTAAATGTAGATTCAAAATTACGACCATCCTCATTATGAACAATTTTTGTTGCTCCAAATGATGTCATTTGAAAGCAAGAATTGAATTTGCGAATTTTCCGCAAAAACAATTTCGATTGAGATGCGGTTCCAGCTAATAATGTTTTCAAAGGTTCCGGTGGTGGATTTAACGGTGGAAGTGAAATTTTTCCAGATGCGCAACATAAACCAGGCGATTCACCTTTGTACTTTAAAACATGACAATATTGACACTCGTTGTACATGCTACCGATTAAGATTAGTGCATGTGACGAATAGTCTATTTCAGGGTCATATTCAAATGCAAGACGATTAAGTGATGCTCGTATCAATGCTCGATTATCTTGCATTCGCCGTTGGTCACGTTCTCTGTTTTCGTTGGTCGCTCGTTGGCGTGTCTCTCGTTGTTTTAATGCATTTGCACGAAGACGCTGATTGCGTTGCTCTGAATTTTCATTTTCAGAAGAAGATGCAACTTGATTTCTTAAATTCACATTATCCGTCAAGTGTTCTTCAACTGTTCTATTCAATCGATGATCATGGACCAATTGAGCGTTTCGAGTACGTCGACCAATATTTCTTGCTCTTCCACGAAGACGTGGCATTTCTTTGTAAAACAAATTACTGTAAAATAGTACATAAAAAATATGAGTAATTTATTGAAAATGATATTTTAATTAAGTAACAGGACTGAAAAGATTTATTGTACCAAATTTTAGATAAAAAATTTGTAATTTTATTTTTTTGCTTTTTTTTATTTACTGTTTCAAATAAGAAATTTTAAATAAAAACAATTGAAAAAGTTTTATATGAAATCAATTAGCTTCACAAATAAATTTATAGGTTACAGTGGTTGTTAACCAACGCACGTATAAATTCAATCTAAAATTATAAAAAATACTCACTTCAATTCCGCACTGAATCTACAAAATGTGTAGTTTTTTACATTTTTAAAATGCACTCTTCAAAATTCTACAAACACAATAATAACACGAAATTACAAATTCTATTCAACGACTCTTTTTCCTGCTCCCTATTAAATTATATGTCTATCAAAACAAACTAAAAAAATATTTATAGAAAAACAAACGTTTTATGACTTTTATTATTTTTATGCTAGTGAGAACCAAAACAATAGGGAAATGAGTGAGGGAAAACTGAATCCTACCACGTGATTTCCCGGCCAATAAAAATGTAGCGTTAAACATTTAAAGCTTTCTTGTTGGAAGTCGCATAAGAAGTAGAATTTTTTCCCACTCAATAAAAAATTAATTAAAAAAACATTGTGAATCTAATTGTGAATCTAAACCATTCTCGAATCCTTCTGAAGGTACACAGAAAATTTCATTTAAATCAGTCCAGCCGTTTAGGAGGAGTTCAGTGACATACACACGAACAGACGAAATATATATATAAAGATATATATTATCTTATAAAGATGTGTATTATCTTTAGATTATGTCGATTACAATAACTTAGCAGATTTGTAGTGTTTTTATTATATATCAATCAGAGAAAAAAATTCTGTTAAAATTACGGTATAATATGTTAATGACATGTCTAGCAAAAAAAATATTATTCTAGCTACTAAGACCAAGATTTACAGCATTTTAAATTGTTCATTTATTAAATTTTCTGTGCATATGGTAACGTGGTTTAGTGGAAATTCCAATTTTTAAAATTATAGCACTTTCTACCAAACGTTTAGTAAAAAATACAAAACAAAAAATAAACCAAACCAAATCAATGTTTGTATGGCACCCACAAAAGTATCATGATAAAACTACAAAATTTTACCACATTTACCAAATTTTATGACACAATTTTTTATTTGTAAATTTTACAAAGATCAAAAGCATTGCTAAAAATTATGGAGCTTTTTGGTTCTATAGAGCCAGAAACACAATAAATTTTGCCATATAGTGGTATTTTTACTTCTTACTTCTTCCTCAGTTCATTATAACAAAGTGATCGCAAGGTTATTTTGATATCGTTTTTTATTTGCTGATATTTTACGTAAAACTAAATCACATTTGAACATTAGAACTAAATTTGTATTGAAATCAAAAATTAATTTAAAATTCAAAACATCATCTAGTTAACACAATGGTCTAAAAAAACATATTACATCATAAAAAATATCAAGAATTTTGTCAGAAATACTTTACAGCCTTATAAAATTTTTTACCTCAGATACAGAGTCACTTTGATAGTTTCACGTGATTGTAGTTTAAGTGATATTATTTATCATTAAACAATTTGAAAATAAACTCTATTTTTATTTTTTTTAAAAACAGGAATAAGAAAAATTAACAATCAATAAGAAATCAATAAGTTTCTTTGTTTATTCATCAAGTCTTTTTTAATATCGAACAACTAGTACTATGTGTAGTTCATATTCTAATTTAATTATTTTATTTGTTTGTTTTAAGAGTTTCAAAAGTATCCAGCTTGCACAAACATTGATAGAACAACAGTACAACGAGATCAGGGATAACTTAAAAGAAGCAAAAAACTTTTGAAAGTCCTAGTTTTGTTTAATACTGTTTTTTTTTTTTTTAAGGTTTGTACTAACCAGTTGCAGGAATCGGAAATTATATTTGTTGAGTTTTTTAAGTTTTGTTAATATTTTAAATAAATAGTTCTTTTTTTATAAAAACTTTCTCTTTTACACAGCACTCGGTACAGTGTTTACATATGAGTAAAATCTTTTAACATTATTGGCGTTAAATATGACTATTATTCTAAATATTTTAAAAAATGTACAGAATTTGCTTAGTTATCTGAACTTGTTTCATAATTAAAAAAAAGGATTTTAGTCATATAATCCACTGATAATATAAAATTTCATTTTTAAGAAAATCGCTATTTTATTTTATATTCATTTTTTTAATTAAAAGTTCTTTTTATTGTGCTCGTTTGCTTGCTTCGCTATTATCTTTCAAACACAGTTTATATTTTGAGTTATTCAAATATCTGTAATAGTTCTTCTTCGTTTCACCGTTAAATGTTTATGCTTACCATTTTTGTTTTCTTTTTGAGTGTCTTCTTTCGGTAATTAAAAGATTTTTTTTTTTGCAAGCTCTATTTTAAAAATTATTTTTCAGAAACTTCTTCTTAATATAAGAGCAACCCAATTGAAGAAGGATTTTATTTTATTTTATTTTATGACCGCCGTTGAACAGTCGACCCAATTTTTGGGTTTACGACTACAAATGTTCAACGCCGTAGCCTTGTAATTTTGAACCAATCCAGAAGACAAGGAAACTTCTGTATCGGTACCCCCAGAGGTATTGATATTTGAAGAAGGATTAAAAAGAATTGCTTTTATATAAAAAAAATATGGTTAAATTTTCCAGTATATAGTAACATTTACTATGTTTCTGTCTCTATGGGAACGCCAAAAAGGACGGTAATTTTTAACGAAGTACTTTGTTGATGATTTTGGTAAAAGTAACAATAAAATATAGTTTTATAATATGAGAGGAAATTTGATAAATGAGGTAAAACTAGGTAATTTTATCATAATACTTGGGAGCATTGTATAAAAACCTTTTACTCTGTTGAATTTGCTTTTAAGTTTTGTATTTTTTATTAAGTGTCTGATAATGCAAACTATAATGTTTAACACCAGAATTTCCGGTTAATCATTACCATGCAAACTAAAATTACTTACTGAATGGTTTAAATACTTTTTTTTTCTTTCCCCCAAGCTCTGAGCATGTACCTAGGTTATGAAAAATCCTTAACCGTATAGCCCAGGACTTGGCCACTAGTCCAACTCCACTCCACCCTAGGAACCTGTCCAGTCAGCGGTATTAATTTTGAAAATATTCTACTTAAGTTGATATTTAAAAAAAAAAAAAAACTTTTTTTAACTGAAAGTGTGGAATTTAAGAAGAAATAAGACGAAGAGGAAAAAAATTATACATGTGAAATAGGAGATTATTAAAATTTTAATAAATAGTCATTATCTACTGAAAAGTTCATTACTGTTATTAATCTTTTGATTAAAGTATTGTTTATAATAAAATTTTTCTGCCAAATTTAATAAGCTCTTCTTATTTGCCAGAAATGTCTTTACGATACATTACGGTAATTTTATTGGAAAATTTTTTTGCCGAGTGGATATAGTTTTTAAATACGAAGCATCTTTAATATCTTTTTTTCCATTTAACTCCAAATTTATTACCACATTTTTTCTCTAGTTTTATTTATAACATGCGCTTCAGTCAGCAATTTTTTCCTTAAACAATGCTGATAAAAAAAAATATATTTTTGTTAGAGAGGAAACAAATTTGATGAAGCAAATAAATACATAGAACAGATTTTTTCCTTTCATTCATATTCACTTCAATTCTTCGTATAAACTGAGATCCAGCGACATTAGTTGGTTGTTTTATTATTATCTCCGTAATAAAGATTCTCCGCAAAAGATAAATGAAGAACAAACTAATGAATAAAAAACAAAGTGCATCGACGTCGAAAATAATAAATTGGATCAAGATCTCGTGGTTTATTTGATTAATGTAAATGTCGAAGAATATATATGAATGCAGCTTAAACAATCAAAAGAATAAATATCGTCTCAAGTGCTACGTTTTTTTCAAGCAATAAACTATAAAAAAGAGATCTATTTGAGTAACATGATCTTTAAGTATCTTAATTTAATAAATGCGAAAGATCAAGAATTACATCTTAATATCTATCTATCTATTTATTTATATTATTTTATTCACTTTTACAAGTGTTTTTTCTTCTATTTCTTTCAACAAAATCATGTATGGTACTGTCACAAATGCATTTTGTGTAATGTTACAATTACTCTATCATTTAAATCTTCTCTTTTATCTTTTTTAAAATATTTATTTACCCTTAATTTCATAATAGTTTGAGTTTATTCGGAGTTAAATTTACAAGTGATTTTTTTTATATGCATTAAGTGATTTTTTCTCAATTTAAACGTAAATCTATTGGATATATTTTGTCAAAAAAAAAAAAATTTGAATTTTCTTTCCGAAAAGAATCTTAACTTTCTACTCACCCCTCATTGCTGGTCAACGGTCATTGCACATCCTGTAGGGTGAGATACCCCTCTATTATACTTTCGCGGTTTACCGTTTTTCGGAAGTATTTAATGTATTTAATGACTCTGTTTTTCCCTAAATCGCAAACTGTTGGCGTTAACTCTTTTTTCATTTATTTAATTTTTTTGGGGAGGGGGGGGCGCTTACTTAGCTAATCTTAATCGTCCGCTTTTCAAGCTCTCTGCTCCTTGAATTTTAATTGAAATCGCTTGTCTGCTAATAATATTTCAATTCATCTCATCCATTACCTTATATAAAATATATTTAATTTGCAACAATATAAAATCTTTTAATATATTTCTTATTTGTACCAGTTATTATTCTTACTAAAGTCACAAAACTTATACAATTAATATTTTTTAATAATGTAAAGTTAATTGCATCAAAATATTTTAAATTTAATGTAAAACAATGGAAATTCAAAATATTTTCAAAAGTTTAACATCGAAAATACTATAGATAATATTGATTTTTATTAAAACTACCTAATGAGTATTTAGACAAAAAATAGAATATCATAAGTTTAAAGACAGAATTTTAATTATTATGTGATAATTGAAAATTAATATGTAAAACTAAAAAATCTAAAATTACTTTGAGAGTTTTAATAATAAACATTCGGCAGAATTTTAACATAAAGAGATTTATAGTAGAATAACCTTTTCTCACTTGAAAAATAATGCCTATCAATTTTAAAATCAAACTCTTAAAAACTGATTACCAATAACAATCACTCAATAATGCTTACTCATTTGATTTTTCTTATTAATATTAATTTTGTAATTTAAAAGCCGTATTGAACTTAAGCCATTAACGGGGCTGAACTTGTTTGGCATTCAACAGATTAGACCATATAACAATAGTTAGATATGCATTGCTATTGTCCCTATATCATTACATGGGTAATGATTAGAATGATTTATTTGTGTACAACCATAATCCCCAATGAGAGATAGCAATTTGTCAAAATCCTTCATTAGTCACTCGAATAATGAAGTGTATTGTTGCTCAATTGACGATTATAGACATATTATTTACTACATAAAGTGTATATTTACCTATATTATTTATTTCATTTTATTTTTATCTAAACATTTTCAACTTCATTATTTCAGACTCACATTTAACTTAAATTAGCATTTTGTTTTATATCTTATTATATACATTAAAAGAGTTTTTTTTCATTACATATTTTTTATACTTATCCATTTTTATAATTATTTAGAGTACTAATAGTGTATGAAATAATCTGAACCCAGCCCCATTACATTTAAAAAACAGTATATTATTTTACAAATAATCATGCAAATAAACATTTTGTGTGTCAAAACTCTCTGCATACATTGCAAGGGGAAATGTCTTCCAACTGTAGTTGAACAGCCGACCAGAGTTTGAGTTTACGACTACCAATGTTCAACTCCGTAACCTTGGAATTTTGAACCCAATCCAAAAGACAAGGCAACTCTTAGCTCAAATATTTAGGATCTTGGGATTTTAATATCTTGGAAATAAATAATTTGTTTTCGTAAAGGTCTTTTTTGTTGATTCAAACCTAAATTTACGTAACATGGAGAGGAAAACCACTAAAACATCCAATGTTCAGCCTGATAGCAAGGGGACTTTAACCCATGAGAATATTTTACGTCAGCACTGTGGTCGGTGCGAGATGGAGGTGGAATTCGTATCGACCAGCCATTGCTGGGATTCAAACCGTGGGTCTCTTCACTTTGTAGCTAGTGCTTTATATCCAGAGCCACCATAGCTCAGAATGGCTTTCAAGTTTTCAGATAATACTATTTGCATCAAATAAAACTTAAAACTAACCACATTTATCATGAAAAACATTTTAAGTAACAACTATCGTATATGTGTTGGTTTCATTTGAAAATTAATAGTTTAATTGTCGAATTTACCTGTTAAATTTGATAATAAAATTTGAACACATTGTATTTTAGTAAAAAATACTTACTATCATCATTATAAAATAAAAGTTTCTGAAACTACTACTATTAAACAATGGAAGTTTTAAGCTTCCTTCTCTAAGTATACTTTTTGCATGAAATTAAATGATAAATGCATCCATTGATAATTAATTTGTACCTGAAGCTAAAACCTTTGATTATGATAGATTAAAATATGCTTGAGATTCTGAAACATTTAATTTTCAATGGTTGCTAACAACGAGAAAAAAAATGCCGTGCCCTTAAAATTAACATAGCCGTATTCACATTATTTTGTTTAAAATTAACATAGCAGTATTCATATTATTTTGCTTAAAATTAACACAGCAGTATTCACATTATTTTCCTTTAACATAGCAGTATTTACAATATTTTGCTTAAAATTAACATAGCAGTATTCACATTATTTTGCTCTTTGAAGATAAAATAGTTACGCCAATTCTTTTTATTATAATAAGCTGTAAAAGGACATCATTCAGAATTTTAACGAAAATATTCCGAAATCAGCTTTACAACTGTGAAGCATTTTAAAACAATATTTTTTCTGCGCAACAATTCATAGCTCAGAGCTTATCAAAATTCATCATATTTTATTTAAATAAACATCTAGAATTTAAAATTATTTGGTTGGTACAGAATAAAAAATAAGATTTAAATGAGTAATATTAGTTTTAAGTTCAAATAAATAGAACGTGCAGGGAAATGTTTAATTACATGTATCGTTTGCAAGCTTAGAGGGTAAATAAGGAGCATCGTAAATATCGAAATCTCATCATACACCGTAAGAGAAGTCTCCCTGTTATATAATGGCTACTCAAGCATATATGAGGTTGTCAGACTCGACAAATTGCAATAAAAAAACACTTCTAATGAAAAAAACTTAATTCTGGTATAAAAAAAAAATATATGGTGTTTAAAAAGTTTATTTGGTAATTTATCTGTTCATATGGTAGTTTCGAAATTATAGTTCTTCTTGCGACACATTTAGTAAAAAATACGAAGCAGAAAAATTAATTTAACCGAATTAAAGGGCTTTTATGCTTTAATCTAAAGTATCTTGATAAAATTACCATATTTACCAAAGTTTAACGGAAATTATAAAACAATACTTTTACAGTTAATTTTACTAAAATTGCTTTATGCTCGTTCGAATGTTATGCTTTATGCGTTATGCTTTATGCACTTCGGTAAAATTTACCGTGATTGTTGATGTTTCCATATAGTCAGAAACACGGTACATTTAACCATAGTCTGGTAGTTTCGACCATACTTTTTTTCTCAGTGTGGTCATCAGTTATTTAAGTTTCAAAAAGCAGCTTTTTATGAGCCTACACAAATAAATATTTTGAGAATAAATAATAAAAAACATGAAACTGACCTAAATTACGATAATTCATACAAATAAATACACGACTTGAAATCCTCTCGAACAGCCAGTTCATAATGGGAAGATGAGTTTAATACGATGACATTTCGAACGAGAATAAAGCAATTTTTAATCTTATAATGTGTACTACTTCTTCTTCGAATTCGCAATCACTGCACCAAGTACCCTATATAAAAAGTAAATATTCATTTAATCTACCCAGAATGGAATTAAATAAGTTGATGACTGTCAGGGGTCATAAATGTTTCAGGGAACTGTCAGCTGAATAAGTCAAGTGATCTTAAGAACCCTTTAGGCATTTTTATTATAACTGTCATCATTTATAATCAAACAATCGAAGTAAAATATGACGAAAAATCTAAACGCAGTAAATTTCTGCAAGCGTAAAGTAGATAATATAATCCAAAATTAGGCAAAGCAAACCTAATATATAAAAATAAAAATTTAAAACCATAACCTGTTACAAAGCTTCAAAGTTATTAGATATTTTGCTTAATTAAAATCACTCCATAAATTTCAAAACAACAAATGTAACGTAAATGCCCTAATTATGAAAATTATTAATTTCGTTGAAGGAACAAAGTTTTTGCCAAAAACATACGAAATATAACAAATTTTATAAGCTATGCCATATCTACAGTATGATCGCTTGAAAAAATATGAGGAATATATATGACGGTCAATAAATAATCAATATTAACGCAAGAATGAAAAATATAAGACAATAAGTCTCTTTTCTACTCTCTATGATTATCGGAGTTGTTTCAGGAATGCACTCAGCCATAATGGAAATTCGAAAAGATTCTTCCAACAAATTTCTTATGATCTATTTTATTATTATTCTTATTAAGATAAATCTTTGACATTAACTGTTAGTCACATAGTAAAACGGTAAAACATTTCATTCTAAAAAAATTTATGTATGAACGTATATATATATATATATATATATATATATATATATATATATATATAACGGTTGATGATTTTGATACTTCTGATAAACTAATTTATCCAAGTGAATTAATTCTTAACAAAATACAGAAAGAAGGAAGTTTTACACAAAAATATAAAATTTGTTTATTTAAAAATAATTCCATGTAACAATAATTGTTAGTGAACATTTATAATTTTTCAATATTTTACTTAATAATAATCAAAGAAATATTTAATTGTAAGGCATACAATTTTTTACATCATTTAAAGTTTGTAATTTTGCATCGCAAAATATGAAGTTTGAGAGATTTCGTCAACTTCTTAGAAGTTTTTTGAAATCCTAAGAAATCGAAATTTAAAGAAGTTGTATATTTACCACATTTACCTGATTGCCGCTATGCCTTATATTTAAGGGGTCAGAAATCTGAATCCATCAAAAAAAAGGCATTTTAATCGGAGAAAGTGCGTTTTTGTACTTGATTTCGTAACTTAAAATATATCGGCACTAATTAGCTAGCATATTTGAAGTCACCCCTTCAAACCACAAACCATTATAATTGAGTCTATCAATGTGAAGATCCAATCATTAAATCAATGGTAATTCAAGGTGGTCCTTTTTTTCGGGGGAGGGGGGTTCATTGTACATTATGAAGATAAATGCATTGACAATGAGGTTGATGAAGCGTTTTAGTAACATTTTTAAGCGTAATTACCACATTATAGAGGACAGTTATAATACACATTTTAACTAAATAGCGGCCAACTCGCTGTTTATTTCAAATGCAACAATATAAAGAGAATAAATAATTTTAAAAAAAATAGTTCTCAGTTCGAGAATTATAATAATACATGTAATTTAAACTTTTTCATAAAATCCATTTTAATGAATTATAATTAAAAAAGCGATAAGTGCTTTTTTTAATTTGAATGTTTAATTAGTTTTTCAAACATAAAATAATCATTCAAAACTCCCCTTTTTAGATTATGCATGATTGTTATCTTAGACAGCAATTTAGTTACAGACACTTGCTAAGCCAACAATTATTTTAGGCACTTTTTGTAAAAGAAGGGAATGCGAGTAAATTTTCATAATTACAAAGTTAAAGTAATTTGCATAAGTTTGGTATTATAATGATAAAAATTGTTGCGCCGTTTTCAGGCTTGAAGGAGATTTTAAATATTAAATCTTCGTTAAATATAAACATAAACATTTTAGCAAGAAAAAATCATTTATGCAGACTAAAATAAACTTACCACATAATTTTACAGCTTAATCGTTTGTAGTTAAAAATATATTGAAATTGTTATTTTATTTACTTTAATTTGCAATAAGATTTTTTTTCAATTTCATGAAAAGTAATGAAATGTAATGTAATTAAATGTTGAAATTCCATGAAATGTAAAGTAATTGAATGTTGCTGAAATGAAATAAGTACACAATTTATTAAATTAAAGTGAAAGTTTCAGGATGTGTAGTTTTGTCGGGCGAAAAATGTATAGTATTTAAATTTTCGGAATGAATTTTGTAAAAGGCTAATAATTTTTTTAAAACAATGCCTTGCATTTCTATCTCTTCAATAAACTTAAAATGTATCACTTAAACCGTGAGAGATTTCTAAAATTTCACACTTTGTAGAACATTTTGTTTTTAAAACGCATCATCAAAAGAGAAGCTAAGATTATTTCGCAAAATAAAAAAGGCATTTTAAATCAGCGAGATATATCCTATCTATCAGTTTTATTTAAGTTTTACGTTTTATTTCTTTTAGGGATTACATTTCCCGGAAAATTACCATAAAATGGATTACGATAATTTTTCTTAGATGCAGCAAATCAAATATACGAGATCAAAGAATAAAATTGAAAGCAGCATTTTTATTCTATTTGAATCAGCATAAATCAATTTTTGATTCATTGAACTGCTTTAAGAATTAAAAATCTATCTCTCAGAAAGAAAATTTATATTCTTTACCTTTTATCAGAAACAAATAGCATTAAATAAATCCTTTTATTAGTAAAGAGGTATTGCAATAAAAAGGAGACGTAGTTAGGATAGATTTGATTTAAATAAATGTGTCATTTATACAACTTTAAAGAAAATATTTTAACACAAAAGACAACATGCGAATTTTTTAGAGCAACGTAACGTAGTAAATAAATCATAATCGTAATAAATAAAAATTTTTATATTTATTTTTACAATTTTCTAAATGCTTTGAATTAAAATTAAGCTGAGCTGAAACGTGCGAAACAAATTCTCTATGAGACTAAAAGTTACGCCTTCTTTCAATGATAACTGCCTATTTAGATAATTTAAAGACTGTAAAATGAGAACGTATACTATATTTACTAAGAAGAAAAAACGGTGAAAACGTTGTACGTTTTTTGGATAATTTTAGGATAACGTAATAAGTGAAAACATTTTATATACATTTTTACATTATTTGTTATACTTTGAATTAAATTTATGTTAAAATTAAACATAAAAAGCAAACTTTTTTTGCGACCAAACATTCTAGACCTACTTTCCAAGGTATCTAAAACAAAAGCTATATTTTTAAAAATAGAGTTAGTTTCACCAAACAACGTGCACCAATTCCGATGCAATTAGTGTTGCGTTAGAATTTTCATTCTAAAATTATGGCAAAATAAGCTGCAACGAACAGTCCATCCAATTAACCGTATTGTTTACAATAAAGAGCATTTTTCACCTTTATGGTTTTTAAACCTTTTACAACTAGTATGGTTCAGAAACCCAAAAAATGTAATTTAACTGGACATTGGAAATAGTTTTGCAGCTTCATGGTACTGCCATGAAGTACAAAAATGTGCGTCAAATTTTCTGAAAATGTCCACATTTGTCAAATAGTTCTTAAAAAGAAATTTTTAAATGAGATTTTTTTGTACCAAAACATGATATTTCCACATTTCATGTAAAAAAAAGCAATAGAGCGGACAATTTGAGATTTTTTTTTCAAATTTTTTGAAACGAGCGAATCTCTTAAAACTGGCTTTAGCTTAAAAAATGTGCGTCAAATTTTCTGAAAATGTCCACATTTGTCAAATAGTGCTTAAAAAATCCCTTTAAATGAGATTTTTTTGTACCAAAACATGATATTTCCACAGTCCATTTTAAAGAAGCAATAGAGTGGACAATTTGTGAATTTTTTTAATTCTCTTAAAACTGACTTTATGTTAAAAAAAATGTGCTTCAAATTTTCTGAAAATGTCCACAGTTGTCAAATAGTGCTTGAAAATGTCTTTAAATGAGATGTTTTTGCACCAAAACATGATATTTCGACAGTTTATATAAAAGAAGCAATAAAGCGGACAATTTGTGATTTTTTTTCAAATTTTTTGAAACGAGCGAATCTCTTAAAACTGGCTTTAGGTTAAAAAGTGTGTGTCATATTTTCTGAGAATGTCCACATTTGTCAAATAGTGCTTAAAAATTTCCTTAAATGAGATTTTTTGGCCAAACGTGATATTTCCACAGTCCATATTAAGGAATCAATGGAGCGGAGATGTTGTGATTTTTTTGAATTTTTTGAAAAGAGTGAACTATTATATCTGGTGTCATGTCAAAATGTTTGTGTCAAATTTTCTGAAAATGCCCATATTTGTCCAAAGGTGCGAAAAAAAAGTCCTTAAATGAAATTGTTTTTTAACAAAGCATGATAACACAGTCCATATTAAAGAAATAGAGCGGACACTTTGTGAATTTTTTGAAACGTTTGAACAGAGCGAATCTCTTAAAACTACTTTCATAATAATATATATGCGTCAAATTTTCTGAAAATGCAGATATTTGACCACAAGAGCTCAATTGTTTAGGTATTGTTTCGGTAAAAATGTTTTGGTAAAAAATTTTTTTCAATTACGTTATCCTAAAATTATCCAAAAAACGTACAACGTTTTCATCGTTTTTCTTCTTAGTAAATATAGTATACGCTCTCATTTTATCGTTTTTAAGTTATCTAAACAGGCAGTTATCATTGAAAGGAGGTGTAACTTTTGGTCTCATAGAGAACTTGTTTCACACGTTTCAGCTTAGCTTAATTTTAATTCAAAGTTTACTACGTTGCGTTGCGCTGAAAAATTCGCATGTTTTTTTTACCGAGACAATTCGACCAATTTTTTTACCAAAACATGATATTTCCACAGTCTATATCAAAGAATCATTAGTGCCAACACTTTGTGAAATTTTTTAAATTTTTCAAAAAGAGCGGACGTTTTAAAACTCATTTCATGTAGAAAAATGTTTCTTAAAATGCTGACATTTGTGCAAAAGTGCTCAAGCAAAGTCTTTAAATGAGGTTTCTTTTATCAAAACATGGTCAAGAAGACCACGAGAACCACCCACTGTTAGACTGACGGCAAAGGTACTCTTGCCCATGATCCGTCTACCACTGAAGATATTTCACTTCAGCACTGTGATTGGTGCAATCTGGATGCAAACTTCGTATCGACCAATCATCGCTGGGATTCAAACCCTTGTCATTTCATTGAAAGGTGAATGCTCTATCCCCCGAGCCACCACGGCTCAAATTATTACAGTTACTATAAACCTTCATATATTATAACGCTAACGAGCCTTTAATTCAGATTCTAGGAATCCGTGAGCAATTCCAATTATAACTATCCGCACTCGAGTCCTGCTTATCGTTGTTTCTAAGATAAGAGAAAGATATTTAGGATTTAAACTGATAGATCGATAGACAACTACCTACTTCCATATTGAAATAAATATGTTCTTATTCTGATAATTTATTAAAATTATACTTAAAACTATAGAGTGGTCTGATGCATATATTTTACTTTTAAAAAATAAATAAAAAAATACACATGGTACAAAATCTTAAAAAATATTAACAATAGAAAAAGTCAAATAGTTCAAGAAAAATCCTATTTTAAAAATTATGAGTTTTTAAAATTCAATTTCGCAGGAACCGACCGATTTCGCTCAAATTTTGCATTTTGTTAAGTAAAATTACTTTCTTGTAAATGATTTAAGAAATCGTATACTTCAAATTCAATTTTTTTAGATTATTATTAAATAAAATAATAAAAGTAATAAATATTTGCTAAACGTTATTTTCGCATGAAATAATTTTTCTATAAACACATTTTACAATTACGCATGAAAATTTTAAAATTTTTCAATTTGCCTGAAAAATTTTCGAGATATATCGAAATACGCAAAAAAGTAAAATTAACATTAGAGGGAAAAAATGTTGGACAGCTCTTCTGACCAAAATATTGGCACCAAAAATCCAAGTCCGTCGAAAAAAAGTGATGCGTATTCAGAGAAAGTAAGATTTTTTTTGTTGCCGGAATTCGTATCTTAAAATATCGTCCTGCACCAACTAATTAACATACTTGAGGTCACACTTTCAATCAATAAGATTATGTCCTAAAACGTGATAATCATTAGATTGAAAATTAGATCAAAAGTTATTCAGGAAGACTCGTTTATTTCTTTGTACACTATTAACTTCCATGTGCAGTTGCATATGCATATTTTTTTAGTACTACAACAGTCGTTGAACTGCCGACCCAAATTTTGGATTTAAGACTACTAATGCTCGACGCCGTATCCTTGGAGCTCTGAGCCCAATCCAGAAGACAAGGGAACTCTTGGCTCAAGTATAGGGAGAAATTCACCTTCGGAGAGAACTTTTTAATGTAACTAAATCGCATTTACGTTACATGGAAAGGAAGACCAATAGAACATCCCACGGTTACCCTGACGGCAAAGGGACTCTAACCCATGATCCGTCTACCACTCAGGATATTTCACGTCAGCACTGTGGTCATTGCAAGCCGGAGGCGGATTCGTATCAACCAGCCATCGCTGGGATTCGAATCCGTTTCCCCTGAGCCATCGCGGCTCTGCATATGCATATTGTGAATACTTAAGTAGAAATTTTTGAACGAAGGTTCTTAAGGTATGAAAGTAACAGTCAAATTTCTTCTTAACACTTTTATTTCAGGCATTTTATTTTTGAAATTTTTACTGTTATAAATGAAACTGTCTTTTGTCGATTTCAAAATTAACATTAGGTCTATATTTTTTCTATTAATCAGTATAAGGCATAAAGAAACATTTTTCTTCGTGGGAATAGAGTAGACACATAATTAGGGGGACAGCACTGTAGACATGTTTAAGTGGTTTATAAATATGGAAACTTTTTCTTTTTATTTTTATGTTATCAGATTCATATGAAATAATTTGAAATTTTTTGATGATTATGAATCAAAGAGAATTGACGATTTTGAACAAATCAAGTTTTTTTTAATAAAATGATAGATGTATTATATTAGTAGAAATGAAATTGCTAATAGATTTCGAAGTTATGATTCTTAAGAAAGAAAGATGGATGTAGTTATTTTATTCATAAATCTTTTATTTTTTCAACAAAAAAAAGCGTTTTCTAAATTTCAAGAGGAATAGTTACCTAACTTCCATTGCCAGTAGCTCGTAAAACTACCAAAACTTCGTCTAAATAAACATTTCAACTTACCATTTCAGTTTTTTTTAAAGAAAAAAAAATCAAAATACTTATCAAATGAACCAAAATGAATAATGGATTACAAATGCATTAATTTGCATTCAAAATGTCTTTTTTTACTGAAGTGAAATACTCGGACACAAATTAGTATTTTAATGTCAATATTTATTCTCCAATAAGACTTAGTTTGAAATTAATTTAATTTTTTGGCTTCAGATTTACTTTTCTAAGTTGTAATAAATAACAACTTAACATTTTATTAAGATTATCCACGCTAGCTCTTGGTGGTGAGGCTAATGTGGACAAAAATAAGTTTTATAACAAAAAATATGGAAAAATTCTAAACTCTTTTTTAAGTTCAGATATCAGCAAAGTTAAAAAAAAATATTTATAGGTTATGGACAAATCTGTAAAATATGTTCAAACTAGCTCCCTCCCCCAATCGGATAGCTTTAATTCCTAACTTTTAATTACCGATTAATATTTAGTAATAAATAACTAAATAATTAGCAATCAAAAGCTTTTAGGAATCAACAGCATTACCTCATAAATTGCCTTTTTTAAATTTGAGTAACTAACAATTCAAACTTGTTAAAGAGGAATTAATAAAATATTTTAAATGTTGGATAATTCTAATACATCTTAAATTAGTATAAGTATAAACCTGGCATCATATATTTCGATTTCAAATATTGTATATATCATAATTCAAACTTTTTGATCCAGAGCTAATGTGATTGAATAATTATGATGTGCTATTTATTAATCGATAATTAAAATTAGGAACTCTTTGGTAGTGTATAAATAGTATATATTTTACATATTTTAGGCTTTTTTTCTGAGCAAAACACTTTTACTTTATACAAATTTTGCACATTCGTTATTCATTACTTGACAACTTATTAAATATTTTATCTCTCTTAAACAACCATGCTAACCCACGATAAATAATTTTTAAAGGGCATAAATTTTAAAGAGTTTTGTATATATTCATTTTCGCTCTATTAAAAGAAAGTTAGAGATTTATTCTTTTTTTTTTAAATTCTAAGTAAATGTCTCGTCACTTCATTTTCTACATGTCAACTCTTAATTTCGTTAGTTGACATAAAAATGTTTATAATAAATGACTGAATATAGCAAAAAGAAGCATGTCAAAGTAATTATGAATCTTGACGTTTAAAATGAGATTTTGACAAAGCATTTTTTTTTATTATTTCTTTTGAACTTATCAAAAAAAAGTTGTCTCTTTTGTAATGTCATATCAAATTTTCAGACAAAAAAATCGATTCAAACATATTCTGTTTAATTTTGCCTTTTCATTGTCAGAAACTTCTGGAATTCTGGATGAGAATTTTTTTTTAATTATCACGCTATTTAGTTTGCAAAAGTAAAAAGTGCATCAGACTTAGATGTTTTTAGAAATCCCCATTTTTATTTCCCCCCATAGAAACTCCTATTTTCTTTACATTAAAAAATAGCACTTTTTTATTTTATTTTATTTCATTTATTTATATTATTTAAATTATTTTATAATTAGCGTTGAAAAGCCGACCCAATATTTAGTTTACGATTAGCAATGTTCAATTCTGTAGCCTTGTAATTATACACCCAATCCAGAAAACAAATGAAGTCCCGGATCACTCATTGGGGAAAATTTACCTTCGTGGAGGACTATTTTTGATGGAACAACCGCAGTTGAGTTACATGGAGAGAAAAACCACGAAAGCCTCTCATGGTCATCCTAATTGCAAGGAGAGAAGGGTACTCTTTCCCATGATCCGTCTACAAATGAGGATAATTTAAGTCAGCACTGAGGTCAATGCGAGTCCGGTGCGTAATTCCTATCGACTTGCCATTACTGTGATTCGAACTAGGGTCCCCTCATTGGGACGCTAGTGCTCTATCAACTGAGCCACTACCGTATGGTTCACTAATAATTACAAATGAAGTTTGGTGTCATTGTTTATTGATAATTCTCGAGCAAAATCTAAAAATATAACATAATCTATAATTTTTTTTAAAAATGAAAAATAATTAACCCACACATCGATTTAGCCAATTACCTCACGCTGTTAGAAATTTTGGTGGAGGTTATACCTTATTATCGTTCTTTTTTGCAATAAATTTTATATTGTTTTAGATTTCCCCTTATTATCTTAATTATAAAAACTGTGTTACTATACTATATTTTAACTTATATGGAAACGTGATTCAAATGAACTCCTTATTAAAGTTTGCAGCAAATTTGAACTGCATTACGGTTCAATGTACAACGGTTTATCATTGAACCAATTATTCAGAGAGTGCAGAAGCGTAATAATATATCTAAGATTTGTAACATTTACGGCAAATTTGAACTGTACCAAAATTCAAAGTACTCATAGTACGGTTCATCATTGAACCTTTTTTTCAGAGAGTGCAGAAGCGTAATAATATCTCTAAGATTTGTAACATTTACAGCAAATTTGAACTGTACCAAAATTCAAAGTACTCATTTTACGGTTAATCATTGTACCAATTTTTCAGAGAGTGCAGAAGCATGAAAATGTCTCTAGGATTTGTAACAATTACAGCAAATTTAAACTGTACTATAGTTCAAGGTAATGATAGTACGATTCATCATTGAACCAATTATTCAGAGAATGCAGAAGTGTAATAATATCTCTAAGATTTGTAACATTAACAGCAAAATTGAACTGTACTAAAGTTCAAAGTATTCAGATTACTGTTATCATTGAACCAATTTTTCATCCAGTGCAGAAGCGTAATAATATCTCTAAGATTTGTAACATTTACAGCAAATTTGAACTGTACTAAAGTTCTAAGTACTCATAGTACGGTTCATCACTGAACCAATTTTTCAGAGAGTGAAGAAGCGTTATAGTGTCTCTTGAGTTTGTGGCATATACAGCACACAAAATTATATTTCATAAATTCTTAAAATATAGAGTCTTGTTTTCTAACTCTTCAATTAATAACTAACATTTACATTTTGAAAGTCAAAAAATTATTGGAAATTGCTATGCTATATAATTATTAGATAGAGAACTAATCTATTAATTGCAAAACGTGGATATGATTACGAGGAAAAATTGGATTTATTTTTGCAATTTTTTTCTTCCGCTTAACCCACTGTTTAATTTTAACTCGTGAATATACAGGATGCACAAAATGTATGGAAATTGTCAAAAAATCTTAAAAAAGTACACGTGAGATTAAAAATCTGAAAATACACGCAAGAAATTATTTAAAGTATGTACTGAATTATATTGCACTCGTTAATGATCTGGGAGAATTACATAGATATCTTAAGTAAAAAAACTTTATTTTTTTTGCAGATTAGGATTTTCCATATATATATATATATATATATATATATATATATATATATATATATATATATATATATATATATATATATATATATATATATATATATATATATATATGTATATATATATATATATATGTATATATATATATATATATATATATATATATATATATATATATATATATATATATATATATATATATATATATATATATATATATATATATATATATATATATATATATATATATATATATATGGGGGGTGTAAGTGAGAGCTACAAATCTTTATTTGGCATGGAACATTTTAAATATACAAAAACAGAGGCTTTATTTGTCATATAAAAAAATAAATAAATACATCATTTTAGATTTTACTCTTCGAAGCCTCCCATTGGGGCATACAAGAAAAACAAAACTAGTATTTTTCAGGAACTGATCTGAACTGAGCAGCAAAAAAGCTGGGCGCATGCATTAACCAGGCGCCAGGAGAATATCTCTTGCGAAAAAAAAATGATCTTTTTTTTTCGTTAAAGGAGAACATTACATATTCACCTAGATCTAAACATTAAACACAACATTAAGCATGAAACATATTAGAAAAGATTAAACATTTTAGAAGGCTTTTCTGGGTTTGTCAATTAAAACTGTTTTTAACAATTCTAAATAAATTAAAGGTTACAATAAACTTCTGGCAGGAAAGATATCTTAAGTTTTATCCATAAATTTATGTATATAAAGAGACTTTTCGAGGCTAAGTGTTAAGATATGATTTGGTCATTTTATTTTTCTTTGGTTTTGAAAATATAAATACTTAAAAGTCGAAGTTTTGAAGAACACATTCGGACAGAACTATTGAGTTTCTGAAGAGTTATTCATAAAATATTTTAAAAAACGTAATCAAATCAGAGAAATTTTGTTTCATCAAAACAAATAGGCGTCATGCGTTTTTATCAATTAAAGCAGAAATTTGTCAAGTAAATGATCCTCCGAACAATATGTGTGCGCAATAAGATGTTTTTCCATAGTTTATTCAAAATCAAAATTAGTTTATGCAGTCAAATTTGTATAAAATTGGAAAAAATTAAGATAATGTATCAGAACGTCAATACTAGTTTGCTAAAAGGATAGTTTAAGCATTTTGCTTTAAATTCCACTTTTTTATATATATTTGTAGTAAAATACAACTCATTAAAACAGTTTCAAAGAAACAATTTATATAAAAATAATTTGTAATCTGTGTAATGTCTTGAAGCATATTTCTTATATCACCACGTGAATTAAAGAAACCTTTTTCAGCTAAAATTGCTCTTCGATTTCTGATTTCAAAAATTGGTGTCACATTTTGAGTAAACAATTCCCTTTTTAACGTTCTTTAACTCTACAATTAATTCGAAACAGACAAAACTATGTCTGAAACTTCTTACCCTTAACTCCTATTCGTAGACAAAATTTTAATTTGATTGGTGAGTAACATTTAGGTTTTTTTCCTCGTGAGAAAGGGTTAATCAAAGTCAATAGAATTAACCGCAGAAAATCCATCACAAAAATTCTTATTAGTAGAAATAAGTTGAAATAAGTTGAAATGACTCAGGACATAGAAAGTTCGCTTTACACTAAAGACTCGGGTTAAAACTATGGCGACCGCTGGGAGATTTGCATACTGATACTGCATCGTACCGACTACAGTGATGACGAAAAATATCCCTAGATGACTCTGTTATTAGATTAACCCATTTTTGTCAGGCAATGGCAGGTTTTTTTTTCTCTTCCATGAGCTCGATTTGAATTTCCATTCTAAAACTATGGTAAAAAAAACCGGCAGCAGTCTGTGAATCCAATTAAATGTAAAGTTTACGGCAAAGAACATTTTTTGTCCTTACGGTTTTGAAACCGCTTACAACCATAGTATAGTTAAAGAAACATGAACAGACACAATACGGTTTTGTAACCAGTTACAACCAGAATGATTTCAAAACTGTAAAAAAGACATTTAACAGCACTTAGAAGATACTTTAGCAGCTTTATGGCTCTGTCATCTTTGTGTGAATGAGAGTAACGTATTCTAATTGCCCATGGACATAAACTGGGAAACGCAGGACAATGAATACTCTTCATTTGTTGAAGGGAATGTATGAAATATTGTGGTGTCAGCCCTGGGATGCGAACTCTCGCTTATCGGTCATGAGGTTGACAGATTAGTCCACTCCGCTATAATATGTGCCCATCTGCAAGGAACTAAGTGGCATCATCTGGCGAACCTAGTTGGTGCGATAATATTCTGGTTGTTTAATCGTATTATGTGAAAGCAATTAATAAACGTTTTTTCTGTCAGTTAATAGTTTGAATGCCATCTTATTTATGGTTATTTGACTGTTTTGTTTAAATATTGTTAAATAACAATAAAATAAATTTTAGTAAATTGTAAAACCATTTCAGTAAATTCACTTGAGAATATTTTACAGAATTTCTTCTTCAGTAATTCCCAGCAATTTTCATAAGTATTCCAGAAGATTTTCGGGTCCTTTTTGAAGTGAACGCGAGTTTTCTCCCAGTACTTAATACAAGAATTCCCTTGTATTCTGGGTTGGGGCCAAAATTATTAATCAACGAAGTTTAACATTGATATAGCTATGAACTTGTTATTAATATTGAGTGTTCCATGCTGGTGTGAAAGTAAATGCAAAAAAAAATATTCCAGACAACAAAAATTAAATTTAGTCACTAAACGATTGTATTACTTTATGTCACTGTTTATTTATTCAGCAGTTGTTTTGTTAAGAAAATATCGAGGAGAATAAATTTCCTCCTAAAAGAGGGGAGCAAATTTATTTTTTCGACTTATTATTATGATACATAAAAACACGTTAACAACATAGAAAGGATTTTATTCTAACAGAATTCTTAGTTCCGACAAAATTGAAATAGTAATCTGTGATGTAGATGATTTGTTGAATATAATGTTTGTAACACAAAGCTGTCCTATATTTTCGTTATCGAAGGAAACGTTTGCAATGTAATTTCAGAAAAGAATTGAGGAAATGCGTTTATAATCTCTTTTTGTTTTAATTTTAAATCTGTTTTTTTTAGCATTTAAAATCCGTTTATTATCAGTTTTTACCAGTATTTTTCCTGAGTCTAACAACTTTAAAAGCATGAAGGGTGTGATTCTTGAATAAAAATAACCAAAGTCATCAGAAAAAAAAACACATTTTACATATGGAAAAAAAATACATCTTATCCTAAAATTGTATAATTCCGAATCCATATCTATACTTGGCAAATTCCGAATCCATATTTAAGATACAAATCTGAACCCTCGTTCATGTGAACGGGAGTTCGAATTCAGCACGCCGAAGAGTCTCCGTGTAATAAATAGTGACTGGTGCATGTTAAATCTGTCGGGTCAAAAAGTTCTCCATGTTCCCATAACAAAATATACCTCTGGGGGTACTAAATAGGAGATTAATCGTTTTCTGGTTCAGGTCAAAATTACAATCTGTGGAGAATAAATGGATGTATGAATGGATCCGAAATATGAATAGGCGTGAAGTATGAGTGTGGCGGAAGTCGAATTCTCTGCCATAGATGGCGCTACTGGAAAACAAAAACAATCACACCCCTTGCCTTAATGGCCTTCGACAGCAACAATAGATACAAATCTTAGATTAAAACAGTGTGACATATTTTAGTTTTAGCACATATCTAAGAACTCCGAGTCCTCTCTTGCAAGTAAGAAATGAAATACATTTATCCTTTCTTAAACTTTTTAAGCTTTTAATTTTTTTTAAACTTTTAGTATCTATCTAAAATCAAAGTATATTCAACAAGTTTAAAATGTATAAATAACAGCAACATAAGAACCGCATAAATAAGAATTAAAATTGTAACCGCATAGACTCAGGGGTAAAAGGCATTTAACTGTCATTGATTTTCTTAGAAATAGATGATGTTACACGAAAACAAGAACAATCGCACCTCTCTGCATAAACAGGCATGCGAAATCAAGCAACTGTCAATGAAAAGAATTGGTTGAACTACGGTTTGATCTTTAGTGACGGCTTGCCACCCAGTTTCAGATCGACGAGTGCCAGCTTGGCTGGAAAGTGAAGTCTGACTGTAGACAATGCTTACCACATTACCACAACCATGCTATTGGTCTCGAAACTTGCCTATCCTCCTTGATGCCCAGTAAATCACAGAGTTCTGTGACTGGAATGCTTTACTTTATCAGCAATAAACTATATTAAACAAAATAGATTAAAAGCAAACTAAATCATTATCAAAAGATGAAAACTTACTATATTAAAAGCAAATATATTAACATTCAATTATGCTAACTAATAGATAAACATAAAACTGGTTTAAACACAAGTTCGAAAGCATTGAAAAGTAACTATCATTAGGGATTATTCAAAAACCCATTTTAGTACATACTTAGAAAAATCGTGTCCGCTTAAATGTTATCTGCATACAAATAAGGCATTAAGTGCATAATGATGATAAAACAAGTTCGAATAATAAAAGTAATTTGAATTCCAAAGAGAATTATAATGAATGGACTTTATCTGATTTAATCAGTTTAAATGGTTTTCTTTCAATATAAACTCTTTGTTTAATTTGTACTCATGAGATTCGTAGGAATCCACAGTCATTTATGACTAGAAGCACGTTTTTTTAAAAGAAAATACTACTAGATGAATCCTCTTCTTCTGAAGATTTTAATTAAATGTTTTTTAAAGTACCGTCATCACAAACCAATAAAATGATTATCAGTTTCCGATAGCTTTTACTAGAAAAAATAGTAAAAGTAATAGTATTTTCGAGGCATTTAAGCAACACAAAACAGGTTCTGGTAAAATTTCGTTTGAATTTGCAGTTGAATATACATTGTAGAAAATGGATACTCAAATTTCACGAAACTTTCTTCGTTTGTGACGAAACCATTTCCTGATATATACTCCGAGTAAACATTTCCTCAAAGTGACGAAATAACTATCGTCAATTCTTCAAGGAACCGAATTTCGTTATTCTAATGTTTTCTTCCAAAAAAAGAAAAAAAAACTCATGATCTAATTCTAATAATCACTTTATAGTGGGCAACATACAGCTGAGTCAATGTCACCTTAATAACAAAAAGACAAATAGAGCAATGAGATAAATTTCCCCGATACCCGAGAGGGAATTCTGACCCAGGTTCTTCCCGGTACGAGGCAAACTCCTTGGCCACTATACAACCATGTCAGCTTATTTGGTTCCTTTATTTCCGACAGCTTAGTCTTCTCTTAGTTTTATTCTAGTTAACAATCTCCCCACAATGCACTACAGAGAGGTTACGAGTTGAGGATAAATTTCCGCCATATATTTGACAATTCTTGTTTTGTCACATACCACGTGATTTCATGACGAAATAGTTCTCATAATTAATGAAATATAGCTCAAAGATTGATGAATAGTCAAAAGTTAAAGTTTTATTCCTGAGAGTGAAATTAACTCGAAAAGCTAGTTTATTTTTTTGCAAAATGCGTAAAACGTGTATGATTAGAATAAATACTTAAATGATTTCAAATTTTACACTTTAATAGAATTTGAAATATGTAGAATAGGCGTATATTAGATTACATAACTTCATTTATAATATAATGCAGAACACTGCCTATTTTTTGTCTTTTTTCAAAAAAATATTTTTTTAGGAGTAAACTGCTTTGCTGTCGTAACACAAAGTATATATCAATACAAAATTTCATATAAATTGCTTGAACTACAAAGTAATTTTCATAAATCAAAGTAATTTTCACAAAGCAATTGTCATCAAACATAATTCTTCAACATAAGGGAAATTTATTTAAAATTTCATGAGTACATTTATTTGGCTTATTATTCAATTATATATCACTATTCTAAGAAAAGACTAAAAGCAGTCAATATAGAAGTTTATAGTTTAATTTTTAGTGCATATCTGCACTTTTCGATAAAACACGAATTTCAAATCTGAAGGATTAAAAATTCCTTATCTTATCATGTTATTAATTAACGTTAATAATAAGGAAATTAGTGTAATTTAATATTTTAATTCATTAATATTTTAATTCATTAATATTTTAATTCATTAATATTTTAATTCATTAATATTTTAATTCATTAATATTTTAATTCATTAATATTTTAATTCATTAATATTTTAATTCATTAATATTTTAATTCATTAATATTTTAATTCATTAATATTTTAATTCATTAATATTTTTATTTGCTTAATATTTAAACGTACAGCTCTGTAAAGAATACACAAGTAATTAAAGTTTTAAAGCTAGCAGCCATTCATAAAAAAAAAAAACGCTAGCAAATGCTCCTTAATTATATTTAATTAAAGATGTTCTCAAAGTGAAGTTTTTTTTAATTATTATTTCAGCTTCTTCCAGAAAATTTTTATAATGTAAATAACATATGTAGTTCTTTTTTAAGCATAATTATGCAATTAATTGCTGGAACATAATTGATAACACTTCTTATACTTTTATAACAAAATTTAAAGATGCTCTTCAAATTAAAACTCAAAAAACAATCGGATTTTTTTATTCTTCAGCTTTTGATTTGCACGATTAATGAAATCATTTTTATTTTGATCTACGACAGCTTGAATAACAATTTTTAGTTTTTTTTTTAAATAATTAATGTTTTACTTATTTAATTGTAACGGAAATACTAAGATTTAAAGCTTTTTATTATTGTTTTCCCAATATATCCACTTATATATCACAAACTTTTAGACAAATGTATTTAAAAAGTAGGAAGCTTTCATAGATGAAAATGAAAATAGGTTCAAGCTAATTAAATTATTTACCCCATATTTAGTTTCAAAGAAGTTTAATTGGTTATTCTTACAACTTCTTCGAATATTGGTAATTCTTACAAAATTTCTGCATGATTTTAGAGCTACATTGAATATAATTTGACTTACATTTTATTTTCGAACAAGAATATGTAAAGTTAGTTTTTTTTTTTTTAAATAAATAAAACTGTTAAGTGCAAAATAAAAAACATAGTACTTAAATTTTAATTCATATAAATTTTTTAAAAATAATGCTAGAAAATTTTCACACCATCGGAAATAATTATTTAAAAAAAAAGAAAATAACTCATAATGGTTTTATTGGTAGAAGCCACAGTCTTCTTTTTACATAAAGAAAACAAATCGGGTAAAATTACCGTACTGTATACTAAGGATATTTCCGGTAAAAAAACATAATTCTGGTTAATAAAACCCAAAATAAACGGTAAATCATTCATTTGGTATTTTTTCGGTTCATATGTTAACGGTTTGCTGGAAATTCTGGTTATCAAAATTATAGTTCTTTCTTACAAAATGATAAGAAATACAAAATGATAAGTAAATTTATCCAAATAAATAGTTTTTATGCCATGATCTAAGGTATCATGATAAAATTACCTAATTTTACTACCTTCACTAAAGTTTACCTCCCAATATGAAACAATACTTCATTTTTAATTTCCCCAACATCATTACCAAAGAGTTTTGTGAAGAATTACCAAACTTTTTGGTGTTTTAATGCAGTCAGAAATACGGTAAATGTTACCATATTCTGATAGTTTTGACTATTACATGCAATTTTTTTTCTCAGTGTAATATTGTAAAAATATAATTAGTCCTTATAAAGCTATGTAATGAACTTATTTTTACTTTTTTTTTATTAAACTCTCTAAAAGAAGCTCTCTCTGCTTTTTTTCTTCATGTTTAACTTGTTACCATTATATATTTGTTTATTACATCGAAAACTGAAAATATCCAGCCTAATTGAAAAAATCTGTCAGTTATGTCAGAACCTTCTATTCGTAATGTGAAATGACTCGCGCATATTATATTTAAAAAATGATGACTAAACATGATTTTTAAAAAAAATATTAATAGTTTTTAAACAATTTAATTTAAATATATATTTAAACTTCAAAAAAATAAAAAAAATTTGAATTCAGTGAACAGAAATTGAAAACATTTTTAAAAATATTAAAAAGTAAAAAAAGCAGATGAATGAACTTGAGCAGTAATTATTCCACCTACACTGGACTTTTAACCTTTTCATTTATTTTTTACTAACAACTTCATAAATGCTTAATTCGCCTACACTATTTTATTTCTGTCGAATGAAATTATCTTCTTTGAAATTGTTGAACAAAAAAACAATAAAATCTAGCTTGTTTAGGAAAGCAAAAATGTTAACAAAATTATTTCTCCATGATCTTTCCAATATGAAACAGTTCCAATATTTGCTCAGGAAAGTTGTTGTTTCCAAACGCAACTTCAATTATGAATAGAAGTTCTTACTAAGACTAATCATTTTCAATTTGATAAAAACTTACAATGCTTAATTGAAACTTTAAAGGGTTTTTAAACTCTCTAAATAACTTCTAATTAATATGATAGAACAAGACATTTTAATTAACTTACAGCAAGTGTGTATTCATTTCACTTTTGAAATTAATTTTCGATTCCGAAAATGTAATTTAAATATTTTAATTACAAAGCGATTTAATCACAGTGTTTTTTTTTTTATTTTAAACGTCGTTTTATGTAAACTTTGATACTCTCTACAGGCGTTACTCTTATTTGAACGAAAGAGTAAAAAGAATTTTCATTTATTATTGCAGTTTGAAATGAACATTCTTAAATTAAAAGCAATACGCACTGAATATCCCAAAGCTGACACAAAATTTAACTCTTAATGTATACAAATTTGTAAAATAATTCTCTAACTAACACATTTGTATAAATGTAAAGGAAGAAATGTTTCGTAGATAAAAATTAATTTTAACTTGAGAATGAATCGATAAAAATTTAATGAATCGTAATTTTATATTTTTGCATAGCACAAAACATTTACCTTCTATAAAGTTTTAGCCTCCCTCACCATCTCTTCATTTTAAGAAATACAAATTTAAATAAAGATATAGCTACATCTTATCAATGTGCACTTTTTTATCTGAGCCCACGCAAAGATTTAAAACTAAATTTTATCTCATTATTAAAATTTATATTTTTCAAAACCCTAATTCCCAGATGGAATGGGGATTATATCAACATTCATACGCGAAGAAAATTTTAATTACAATCGGATGAAAATAGCAAGACTTGCACAGGCATTTCAAGAAGAAAAGAAGTTTACTCCCACGATCGAGCATGATTTTATTTCAGTAATTTTTATAGCATTAAATATTTTAAATCGAATAACATTCAGAATAAGATTATTTTATTTTTACACATTTATTTATTGTGTGATTGATAAATATCTTCAAAAAAAGTCGTTTTTTAAAAATTATTTAAAGATTAAAATGTCACTTAATCTTTTATTTCATATAAATTTTATTTGTATGATCCTCATATAGTTTATACACAAATGAAAGATCAGGTTTTAAACATTTTTACTTATGAAACTGTTAAGTAAAATGTGGAATTCTTTAGTTACAAACGCTTAATTAGGGAGTTTTTTTTTGTTACATGAAAAACATGTATTATACAATAAAGTTTTTTCCAAATATTTCCTAATTTCACAACTTCAATGGTTGATAAAGCAGTACAATAGGTTTTCTTAGTTTATTGTAGCGAATTGACATTGGTGGTAAATTAATAGTATCTCAAGAAAGTGGTTGGTAATTGATTCACTTTTATTCATAGATAGTCACAAAGATTCACGTACCTTATGCATTTTTGTTTTTTATTGGGTAGTTTCAAAGACATTATTTGTTACCCATTAATACCGAAGAATTAACGAACGCATTTGTGCAACATTTGAGATCATTGAAAGTGTGAAACTTTACTTTTATTCAAAGATAGTCACCCCAAGAGACACGGACCTAATGCCCTTTTAATTTTAATTTGATATTTTCAAAGACAGTATTTGTAATCTTTCAACACATAAGAATTAACGAACGTACTTGTGCAATAGTCAGAATCATTGCATGTGGGAAACTTTAAAATACGTTTATTGAAAAAAATTAATGAAACGAACTTAATTACGGTTTCAATTTCTTTCGTGTAGCAAAATGGCTCCACGTCAAGTACTAGTAACTGAAAAAATTATAGGTGCACTTTTCCTTTATCGTGTATTATTTATATGACACAGAGAAAACAGTTGTGGTAAAATTATTGTACTGTATGGTAATAACATTCTGTTAGAAAACATAATTCCGGCTAATAAAACCAAAGTATTAATTCTGGTCTAAAATATAAAACCAAAATATGTTTAAAACGATTAATCCGGTATTTTTTCCGTTCATTCAGCAATGGATTACCGAATATTCTGGTTTTCAAAATTATAGACGTTGAGCATAAGAAGCAAAACTGAAAAGTGGAATAAATGCTTTCATGCCATACTTTAAGTTTTTATGAAAATTCCTAATATTATTACATTTACCATGAAGGGTTGTCTGAGCCTAGTATTCCCCAATTTGTGATCCTAGATCATTAGAATACGATACTTTCATTCAGGAATAAATAGCAGCACCAAAAAGCTGCTTTACATACATACAAAGCTGCTTTACGTATATCATGCTATTTACATACATCATGGTTTCAAAACTGTAAAAAAGAAATTTAACTGGACAGTCTAGCTAAGTTGTGGTTGGGTTGTGTTTTATCAAATGAATCATGGAATGTGGTTAAATTAGTCTTTTGCTTTTTAACCTATCACGAGGGATGGAGAATACTAGTATTTTTTGTTTAAAGCAGATTTATGGTATGGTGCCGCCATCTATGTCGGAATGATTTTTTGTTCCAATTTGTGATCCCTAATTTGTGATCGCTACTTTCATGCAGGCATAGATGGAGCACCATAAAGCTACTTTACGCAAAGAAGTCTAGTATTCCCATCCCTTATGATAGGTGACAGGGCAAATAAACCACTTAAACCGCATTCCACGATTCTTTTTATAAAACACAACTCAACCACAGCTTACCTCCAATGTCCAGATAATTTTTTATGGTTTTAAAACCATGGTATATGTAAATAGTTCAAAAAAAGTATAGTTCTGTAATCATGGTTTTGTAACCATAATAGTTGTAAATGATTTTAGTACCGTTTTGGGAAAAAATTTTCCTTTCTGCTGACGTTACGGTCAATTGGATGGGCAGACTACTTCTAGTTATTTTACCGTAATTTTGAAAGAAAATTCTTCAATTGTATTTAAAATAACAAAGATTAAAACTTTAGCTATATCGAATATAAAATGGCTCTGTTATCAAATCTCAAAAATATTTCCCTTTTGAATTGAGCTTGAACATTCTTATTTCAAAATAATCTGCTGGTAACTTATGCAAAAAGGACTTTCTTTCTTTTTTTGAATAATCTATAAAATATTTCTAACTTTTAAACTTGTTTAAATTAATTAATGACTTATTTGTCCTGGGGCATGTTTAAATAATTAGATAAAATTTTAAGTTAGAAAATAAAAAAAAACTTAATTAAGATTTCACAGGTGTATTTAATTTCCTTTAAATTGGATAATTGGTGTAATTGGTAAGGAAAGTGCTTTTAAAAATACCATATTAAATTCTTAATTAAAATTATATTTTATTTATTTAAAATCAATTTAGAACATAATTAATTGAATAATGATTTAAAAAAATAAACACTAATGAGCAATTGTATCAAAATATTTAAACAATTCTGAGGTGGAAAAAACCAAATGAAAAGTTTTCATAAATATACTTTTGATAGTTTAAGATAAATTACATGCAGAAATTTTAAGTGAATTTATTAAAAAATTGGAAAGCTTTTTAGGCGTAAAATAGATTTCGTGTATATGATTAAAGTTTGTCAAGTAGAAAGTTCAAATAAACAATATCCTTACTTCTTCTTTTAAAAAACTGGATTTTCCTTTAGTTATTCATTTTTTGAGAATCTTTCGCTATTGTACCAGTTCACAACAATGGCTGTTAAAATTAAGTTAAAAATATTAAGTTAAAAAAACTCAGCTGGTGAACTTGTTGATCAAATTTTAATGGAAAATGTCTTACATGGTCAAATTTTTTTTCGCACCTAAATCTTCATGGTAAGGAATTAAAAAAATTTCACATTTCAATAGTCTGCGAATGAAATATTTCTTTTTAGTGAAATATGTAATTATGCAGTTCAAATGCTATCCCTGAGAAGGGCGAGGGAAGAATTTGAGAATAAACTAGTGGGCTGCGCCCCCTGCTCGCTAACGCTTGCCAACCCCCGAAAATTGCAACGCAATCTTATATGGTTTGCTTGGCAAACAAAGCTCGCTTCGCTCGCTACTAACTTAAGTGCATTGCAAATGCACAAAATTCTAAGAATTCAAAACAATCATTCAAATCCATATAACAACTTTTTTTTTAAAAAAAATTACATCTTTTTAGTAAATACTAAGTCATTAAAATAAATTTGAATTCAAATAAATCGCATGTAATTCGTTAAACCTATTAGAAATGTGCTATAGTATAAAATCTTAAGATAAAATTTCTAAAACTGATATCTCTTTAAAAAGGTTAAAAATTTGACTATAATTAAGTCTATTAAAAATTGAAATAAGTGAATTGCAATGGAAAAACCTGCATAAACAAATAAGTTCGAGTAAAACAAATCAATTCGTGATATAAATCAAAAATCGTCAAATAAATTCGTAATATATAAATTCGTGAAAAAAAGTGCTTTCGACAAAATACTAAAATAGAAATCTATCGACAAAGACTACTCACTTCTGCCTAGCTTATGCTCTCTCTAATTATTTCAGTTTCCATTTTTATAAGCGCTATATGTTGAGCCATCTCAGCTAGATTTGGCATGTGACATTTTTAGCGGCAATCATTGGTCGATCTTCTAGCGTTGCCATTCGGGGAGTTGTAATGAGGCTTTTTCTGTCGCCGTGTAAAAGAAATATATATATAGATATTATTTACTTTCACTTAGTTAAAAAATAAACTCAATCAGAGATGTATACTTTTGTATTCAGAATACTTGGTTTCTACGCGGAAAAGAAGTGTTAATTACGGTATTGTATAGTAGTGACCTGTCTGGTAAAAAATGCCATATACGAGTATCTAGTAAAAAATACTCAAATATACAATATTTAAACGCTTCATTTAGAAATTTATTCGTTCGTATTATAACGGTTTACCGGAAGCTCTGTTTTTCAAAATTATTATTCTTAATATCACACATTTAGTAAAGAAATACAAAACCTAAAAATACATTTTTCCAAATAAATGATTTTTGTGACATGCTCTTAGGTATTATGATAAATTATTAAATTTTATCACCTATTACAAAACATAATTTTATTGTTAATTTTACCTAAATCATTACCAAAGCACTTCGGTAAAAATTATCGAGCTTTTTAGTGTTCTCATAGAGCCAGAAAAAAGATACATTTTACCATATTCTGGTAGTTTTTAGCTATGCTTTTTTCTGAGTGTAAGGAAATCCGACCCAGTTGTTTAGAGGAAAGTCTGGTAATTATTTATCAGCTTTGTATTTGAAAACTAATTTAAAAATTTTTTTTTAAAATTTTTAGGAATGTCATAGCTGGAAAGATACTATTATGCTCTTAAAGAGCACTCTGAAGTGTCTGGGCATTTATATGACAGACTAGCTGAATACTCTTTCTTCGTACTACCCCGTACTATAATTTGATACATCATTTTAAGAGATGTAATTTTGCATGGCAAAATACAAACTTTGAGCAGAATCGGTCGAATACTTAGTGAGAAATCGTTATTTGGGACTAATTATTATGACTAATTATATACTGTTATTTATGAAAATCCTTATTTATGACTACTACAAAATCGTGCACAATTTTCCAATTTTCCAATTCTCCAATTTTTTTCCAATGTTCCAATTTTTTAATATTTATTATCATAATTTGTCTTTCCCGATAGCTTTGCATTATTAGGTAGATTAAAACAGGTTTTAATAGTTCATTCTGATCCAAAGATTGACTGTATTCAGCATCATTTTATAAAAAGATGTTGCTCGAGGCGAATTTACAGCAGCATGTATATTTCTATAACAGTTTCATTTGTACAAAAAATATAGTAGTCTGTGTATAGATTTCAAATGGGTGTATGATAACCTTTGAACATTTGAACCCTCTTATATTATTAGCTGATTAGGATAAGGCTCTGAATATAATCAAGAAATACTATTAGCAATTAAGGCTACACCAATAATACGCTGGGTGTTAAGTTTAAAATGAATTTTATAAAAGGAGTTATTGTGTGTAATCCCTCGTTTATAATTCAGTTGTAAGTTTTCGGAAATCCTTTTTCTACAAACGTACCAATGCAAAATGTTATGTACAGTGCACAAAATAAAAAATGGACAATCTTGAATAACTTTTGATCTAATGATCGGATTTATACATTCTAGGACTCAATCTTAATGGTTCAAAGGTATGAATTCAAATATGCGAATTAATTAGTGCAGACTATATTTTAAGTTACGAAATCACATACAAAAACATACTTTATCTGAATGAACATAACTTTCATCTACAGATTTAGATTTCTGACACTCAAAAGCCGCCATCTGGAAAATATCGTCCCCATAGTTTGGTTAGGAGAGTGGTCGAAAGTTTCGACCCCCTTAATGTTAATTTTATTTCTTGTGTAATTCGCCATATCTCGAAAGCTTTTGAAGCAAATTTAAAATTGTTTGCACACAAAAATAAAATTAATTATTTCAAAGATAATTCCATACAAAATTTAGCTTTTAGTAAATATTTGTTGTCTTTTATTATTTTATCTAAAAATAGTCGAAAAAATTTTGAATAGTAACATACATAATTTGATACATCATTTTTAAAGATGTAATTTTGCATGGCAAAATACAAACTTTGAGCGGAATCGGTCGAACACTTTGTGAGAAATCGATTTTTTAAAATACGGCTTCGTTAAAATTCTATTTCACAAGAACTATTTGACTAATTTTGTTCAAATTTCGTATTTTGCCATGCAAAATTACATTCTTTGAAAAAATTTTTATCTTAAAATTTAAAATTTGTTTTGACAGCTATTAAATAGAATAAGAAAACATAATAAATATTTACTAAAAGCAATATTTTGCATATAATCAACTTTGGGTAAATGAATTTTACAGCTGAGTGCAAATTTTTTTAAAATTCACTTAAAACTTTTATGACATATGACGAAACACACATAAAATAGAATTAACACTAAGGGGTTCAAACTTCGAACCGCTCTCTATGGGGGTCATATTTCCTAGATAACCGCTACCTATTATATTTCGGGGGTCAGAAATGCAAATTAATCAAAAAAAAGTTATGTCTATTCAGAAAAAAGAACGTTCTCGTGTGTGATATCGTAATTTAAAATATCGTCTTCACTAATTAACTAACATATTTGAGGTCACTCCCTAGTCCTTTAAGATTGACTCCAAAAACGTGAAAATATGATCATTAGATCAAAAGTTATTCAGTGGGGTCATTTTTTTTTTATTTTGTTTAAAAAAAAATTTTTAAATATATCTAAAATAACAGATAGGTAGATTGGTAAATGAAGGTAAAAATAATTAGATTTCTTTATTAAAATTTTTCACCATGTTTCTGTATGCATGATTCTGAAGTTCCGTAATTGTTCTAATTCTGTTTCATAATAGATATTCAAACTAACGTATTTAAAATATCCTAAGGTTATTTAAAAATTCTTCAAGATTTAAACGTCGTACATAGATTAAAATTCTGTTTTCAGAATATTTCCAATGAGGATTGTTTTTTTAAGGAAATATTAATTCAGTTTCAAAATAAATTTAAATACATTCAAATAAAAAACTTTTCACGTAGAAAAATAGCCCTGTTTCAATTCCCTCAGAATCAAAATGTGTTTAATTATGTTTATTTTATTCTTTTTTCTCATTGCATAAGTTAATTAGCAGTTAAACTAAAAGATATATTCTGAACAGATAATGAATTTAATTTAATAGGAATTTAACAAAGCCAGAATTTAGATTAATTATTTTCAGAAAACTAAAACATATCTCAAATTCTTAGCGCTTGTTTACATGGAGGATTATTAGGATTTAATCAATGTGTTTATTGTTTTTAGGGTAGTTGTCAAAATAATTAGATTTAACAAATTGAAGTATCTCAATTTAATTGATATCTTAAAAAATAAATTAAAAGTCTATTTACAATTCAATTCAGTTGTTTTCAATTTATTTTCTTTTGAAAAAACTTTAAATACTTTGGTTCTTCTGACTTCAATCACAATAAGTAGAGATTTCAATGTTTTTAGAAAGCTTAAAGTTTGCAAAACAAAATCCTTGCCCATTATTTTTTTTTATTTCGTAGATGGACTATTTTTTTTTCAATTAATTCATATTATCAATTTAGCACCATTGTTGTCAATAATAGTCTAGCAATTTTTAACAAGTATCGGGATAAATCAAGTATTGGGAGAAGTCATGGATCAAGAATTAGGAGAAATTTGCCATCGTGGAGGACTTTTTGATGGAACTAACCCGCATTTGCGCTACAAGTAGAGGAAAAACTCGAAAATCTCCCACGGTTAGCCTGTCGGCAATGGACTCTAACCCATAATCCATCCACCACTGAGGATATTTTGTGTCACCACTGTGGTCGGTGGGAGCCGGGTGCGAAATTCAAATAAACCAGCCATCGCTGGGATTCGAACCCGGTTCGTCTCATTGAACGGAGAACGCTTTATCCTCTGAGTCACCAAGGCTCTGCTGTTGTAGGCGTATGCCACTTGTCAATAATAACAATCCTATTTCAAGGCAGAGGTCTGCACCTCTTCCTGTTTTACAGTGGCTCGATCCGTGTCCAAGAATTCGACTTCTGCCGCACATGCATCATGGACTATTTTACAGAGAGGCTATTTTCCATCTATCTATCCGCTGATCGTATTTTTTTGACCTGAACCAGAGCACAATCTATCTCCGATCTAGTACCCCCAGATGTATTGATTTGTTATAACAACTTGGCGAACTTCGTGACCACGCGAGACTTAGCTTGCACTAGTCACCATTTTGTGCAGAGGAAGTCTTTGGCCGGTGGTCATCGAGCCCACGACCTCTTAGACCTGAGTCAAACGCCTACAAACTAAGCTACCCCTGCCTTTGGTGAAATTAACAGTAATATTTCGCTTTATATTATGCGATAAAATTTGGTAAAGGTAGTGAAATGTGACACTTTTATCATGATACTTCAGTCATGGCATAAAAAATATTTATTCGGTTAAATTTTCATTTCAGTTTTGCATTTTTTACTAAATGTGTGTTAATAACTTTAGTACCTGTGTGTGGTTATATCTCGTTCTTATGTCTGATAATAAAAGCAGAATTTGCAGTAAACCGTTACGATATGAACGAAAAAATTACCAAACGAATGGTTTAAATCCCATATATTTTGGTTTCATTAAGCAGATCCGTTTTTTTCTGCCAGAAATGTCACTACCATAAAGTATGGCAATTTTGACAGAATATTTTCTCAGTATACATATCAGAATATTACAACAGCTCTATCCAAATTTCCACGGAAAAAGTACTAAATGTCAACGAACTTTAGAGTTTTAAAATTAGCATGACAATAAATTTTTATGTGGCAGTTTAATTTAAAATAAATAATTTTTGAAAAGTTACGAAGTAAAAGTTTTGAAAGCTACAGCTTTTTTTAATTAATTTTCTCATTAGAACAAATATTTTAACTAAATTTTTGTTCTACTTTCCTTTAAAAGAAAATCAAACGGAATTTATAACTATTATAACGAATTTTAAAATTTAAGGGCTAAAATTACCTCTTGCATTCGCTGTTAAAAATTAAGGACTTTATCACATATGGACATTGAGTTACACGAGAAAGTCAAGGCCCATTAATGAAGGCAAACTCTTCTTTTTATTATTATAGATAACTATGATTGATAACAGATAGCTACGATCATATATAACAATGATCTGATCGCATGATTTTCAATCTCTTTAAAAACATTTCCTACATTAAACTAAAAATCAAGTAATTTCGCAAGAATGCTTTCCCTTTTTAATTTATTGAGAAAGATCATAAGCTCGGTTACATCAAAATTTATGTTCCCAGTACCCACATTAATCTCTTAACAATATGAGACTGTAACTCAGAGACCTAATTGAGATTCAAAGAGTCTCTCCCTCATCCCCCCTCTCTCTCTCATGTCGTAAATCTGGATATAAAACACCTTTAATGTGCCTATAATAAAATATATTTTCGTCAGAAATTCTAAGTATTTTCATCATGAATTTTATATTTATACTCAACTCAAATTTAAATCCAACTTTTCGTAACTATGAAATTAACAGCTTATATTTCTTTATATAACATAAAAGCATAATGGTCTTACAAAGTTTTTCATTATTGTCAGTGCATTTTTATTGGCTGGAAAATCGTATGGTAGGATCCAGTTTTATAACATTTTCATATTGGTAGGGTTTTCATCCACATAAATTTGATATAAGTCATAAAGGTATTGTTTTCCCATAAATATTTTTGCATCCCTAATTTAAAGGTATTCAGTTACCTGTATTGTTATTACTTGCATTTTTGATTTTGTTTGATTTCTAAATTAAGAGTTTAAGAGGATTGTTCTTATTATTATTATTAAAAATTACTATATTAAGACAAAGCTATTTAAATTGGTGTCTGATCTTATTAACCGTTTTACAAATATTACTAGGAGGCTTCGCCCCCTGCTCGCTCGTGCTCGCCAACCCCCGGAACTGCTTTCGCAGTTCATTTCGGATTGCTTCGCAATCCGATGCTCGCTTTACTCGCTCATTGGATACGTTCTTAACGTCTAGCTTTTGTATACTTTTTTGAACACTGAAGTTCCGAAAACTTTTCACTGTAGAAAATTTTAAACCTGTACATTTCAATATCAATTTGAAATTGCAAACAGTTCACATATTTTTCTTAATCACACTATTCTAAATTTCAGTTGTTGAGAAAAGTAACTGTTGTAAGTTTTGTTTTAAAGTCTTTCCCACGAGAGGGCTAAAGCCATGTGTTGTAAAACAATATGAAATAGTAGTCTGCCACTGAACGCCGGATGTAAAGCATCGGCTTCGCTAAAGATAATTTTGTATTTTTAATTCTCTGAATGGCGCCACCCTAATATGGAATTTGTAAAATAAATGTACATATTTTTGATTGTTGATGAAGCCCATCATTTTGCGTTATCATCAGTGTTCAGAAGCAGAACAACTATAAGTTTTTTATTTTATCACAAAAATATAAAATGTATAAAAAACAAAGAGCAAGGAAATGAGTATAGTCATAGAAAAAGTTAAAATTATAATATAGTATTTATCAGTTAAAATAAAACTTTTTGTTTAAGTCATTGTTAACAATTCAAATTTCTCCGAAGCAATTCTAAACCTTAATTTTGCTCACTACGTGCTCTTGCGCGCCGAAGCCTATCAATTAAAACGTATTAGCGTTTTATATAACATGGATTAGCCATATGATGCTCACTACGTGCTCTTGTGCGCCGAATCCAATCAATTAAAAATGAAAACTGTTGCCAGCGCGAGAAAAGAAATATCATCGGTTTTATTGATACATACGTACGTATTAGCGTTTTATATAATATAGATTTTTTGGTGCGCATTACATTAATATACTTTTATGAATTACGATAAAAAAGATTCATTAAATGATTTAGAACTTAAATTTCATCTTCATGTACAAAGTAATGAATCAAAAATGGTATTTAAAATATACATTTGTTCGTTTGATAAGCAAAAATATTAAAACACAGTCGATATCTCACGAAATTTGTTATAACAATGTACTTTTAATTTTTTTTTTTATCCTTTGAGCTGCACAATCAGTCTTTCCGATGTGCAGACCTAGTGCGTTCTCCAGAAGTGGTATCCACTCTTTCAGGACCACCACAATGGGTGAGATACCGTTGGCCATGTTAACTTGGACGCCTAGTTTCTGACACACTAGATGGCAGCACCGAGACTCTATTCGAATGCTAAAGTGGGCTAGGAATTTTAATTTTACCGCAAATGCCAAGAGCCAATAAGACACTCCAGGGATCTTTTACATGCCGCATAACCATACGACATCGCCGATGAGGATTTTCTGCATTCTGAAAATCCGGTGTCTGGGCCGGGGATCGAACCCGCAGACTTGGGCTCAGAAGGCCGACGACAAACCAACTGCGCCACCCTGCCACTTTTAATTTTTAATTGTTATTTTAGAAAAATGATTCATATTTACTAATTGAATTTAATCGTATCATATGGGAAATATATAGACGTGCGAAGTGGCTGGACAAGTGTTCTTTTTAGTACATATTAGTACTTTAGTTGAATAATTTAAACTGTTTTTTGCCAATAAAGAGCAATTATTGTGAAGCCATCATCGGAGTTGGTGAGCATCAGCGAACTTAGTTCTTATCGGATAGAACAGCTGCTTTGACCTCTAGTTAAAACATAGAGGCAGTATGGTGATTTATGTGTATTATCTATAGTACAATCAAATTAATGAGCCATTTATTAATTAGTCATGTATTAATTAATTGCTTAACATTATTGGTTTTATAAATGGGGCTTATTACCTAATGTAATAGTAGTGTTGTTGTTGTTGCTGTTTTTGTTGTTTCTGATGCTACTTGCCACACAATTCAGTGGAGCCATCTATGGCCAAGAATTCGACTTCTGCGACACCATACGTCACACCCGTTTATAGGGCGGACCCATTCATACATCCATTCATTCATCCACAGATCGTAATTTCAATAATGTAATATTAATAATGTAATAGTAATATATTTTAAAAGAATCATCATGGCGCTACTTCTGAAAGGAGTAATCTTTAATTTTTAATTGAAACATTTATTTCAATAAACTGAAACTTGTTTTTTTTTTTTTTTTTTTTTTCAAAAAGGGCAACTCTTACTTTGAAAATATTCATTTATCTTTGTCTATATTAAAAACACGTTACTGCCACCATCACCACTTTTGGGGCTGTAAATTTTCACCAAGCGTGATTTATACTGCTATAACTCAAAAACTTTTACGTGAAGTAGTATGAAATTTCACACATTTTTAGAAAAATATATAAAGAACATTCGAATATAAATATATTATTGAATTAGCCATTGGGTTTTGAGTTAATTCATTATTTTGCACCACATAATTCAAATTTACAAAACATATTGCAAAGAAATTATTATTGCCTTACAATTTAATACTCATGGATGTTTTGCTATGTAAAATCCATTTGAAACCTATATCATATTAAAAAGCATTCATGTTTCAAAATACTTATATATGTCAAGAAATTTTTATTGAAATCCTTCAGTAATAATTTGTTTAATCTAAAACATGTTGAGTTCAGAGCTTACAGATCGCAAACAAAAAGGAAATTTTGCGTATTTTTAAATAATTTTTCAAAATACCCATTCATTATAAAATTGTTTCATATAAAAAATGATCATCAATTTGTTTGAAAATACTCATATATCTTTAAAACTATTTGTAAAAAAGTTTTATGAACAAACTTGTTAGTGCTAAGTACACAGCTTACATACTGCTAACAAAGGGAAGAACAATGTGCAATTTTTTATAGTTTTCTGTGTGAAAAATGGAATTTATTTGAAACTTATTTCATACTAAAAATTTAACGTCAATTTGTTTGAAAATATTAGTTAATGTCAAGTAATATTTATTTAAAAATTAGGAAGAAAACATGCCAGATTCGGAGTATGCTGATTGCTTTCTGATGAGAAACTTTGAGGAGAAATTATAATTTTTTACTACATGGAATTCCCTTGAAAAAATATTTCATATTAAAAGTTGGGCATTAATTTATTTAGAAATGCCCATGATTTTCACAACAAATTATTGAATTCGGAAGAACTTGTTTTGTCCAAAGCGAGCAAAGTTCAGAGCATGCGAATCGCTTAAATAAGGTAAACACAATTGGACAATTTTTCTTAATTTTGTGAAATGTGGTATTCATTTGAAACTTGTTTCATATTTGAAATTGAACGTCATTTCGCTAAAAAAGAATATCCATAATAGACAAGACATACAGTTTGAATTTCTTAAGAATACAGTGTTTAGCTCGAAACGTGCTAAGTTCAGTATAACTTTAATTTCCTATTTTTATTTATTTTTTTTTTTTACGAAAAGATATTTATTTGAAACTTACTTCATATTAAAATTCGAGTGCCCCTTTGATTGAAAATACCCGGATAATAGCAAAAAATATTTATTGAATATTGTTTGGAAGAAGTTGTTTAGTTCAAAACATCTTAAGTTCAGAGCATATATAACAGAAAATCACCCATACGGAGATCAGAGGGTATAAACCTAAATCACTATTTTTGGTAAGCTTGTAGAAATTTTCTTTTTGTTTCTTTATAATTTAATTCTAAATTTGCTATAGTTATATAATTTTTTATTTTAAATATTTTTTTTATATTACGCAAAGCGAGGGCTAAATAATCTATGTTAAATGAATATGACCATATTCTGAAAACATATTAAAGCCACAAAATTACTTTTCACTTCCTTTTAGTTACATGCAAACTAAATATCCTTTCTTTTGCAATAAATAAATGAAATTCTTAAAGAAATCCATTTTTTCAAAATTTCCATCCAGTGCTTAAAATATTTAAACCTCTATTTATTCATTTGGCAATACTAAAACAGCATTAATTATCGTGCTGTTTTTTTACCATAATACTAATATTACTTTTTACTAATGACCCTAATTCTATAAAAACAACACATGATTATTTTTATTAATAAATATAATAATAATTAGTCAATCATTCATATATTAGAAATAAATAAGTAAACAAACAACAATAATAAAAATAACCGCAATGTAATTATAATAATTTGATAAAGTATAATTATGTTTTTTTAAATGCTGTTTTTTTTTTGCGGATATAATCGTGTGGGCTGATGAAAAGATTATATCCTTTATTTTCCAGATTTTTTAAAAAAATTTTACTCCTTGTTTTCCAGTTGTTAGTTATTTTTTTTATTATTATTTTTCTCTCCCCCCCCCCCTTTTTCATACATCTGTAATTTTCCTATGTTTTATCTTCATTTTGAACTTATCTAATGAGTTCTGTTTACTTGCAGCTTATGCGCAATAAATGAAGCTTATTGTTTTTCTTGATTTTCTTCGTGCTTATTTGTATTTAGTTATATATATATATATATATATATATATATATATATATATATATATATATATATATATATATATATATATATATATATATATATATATATATATATATGCCACAATAAATTAAACATATACATTTATATAAAGCGATAAAATTGTAAATCTATTATAAATGTTATAGCTCAAGCTTTTCAACAGTTACAATCTCATCAATTTTATTAAACATAGCTTCTGTTGAAATCTATTTTTTCTAACAAACAATACAGCTTTCTCTACAGAATAACTAAGTTGGTGACAGCATAATCAATTATACGAAGTCTCCTCGTTCATTTTACTTTCTTAAGGTCTCATGAATTGATGCAACATTATACAGAATGTATCTGGAGACTTTATCTAGAGAATTTCGCCAAATTCTATTCAAAAACTTGAAGAACTAAGACGAGCAAGCTTACTTTAGTTTGGGAATCCAGATAAATCTCTCTGGTGACGTAAAGATAGGGCTTCCAAAAGAATTTATTTTTGTGTTTTAGAAATTCCATCGGAACAATTGCGTGCAGTGTCAGTGCATTTCGAAAATCAATATATCCATGTAGAATGTTCTAAAAAGGTAGGATTATGAAAGTCATTGTTCAGACATTGTTATAAGACATATTAAAATTATCAAATGAACTACATTTATGTATAAGGAGCTTATTTAAATTGTCATGTATTTGGCAACACCAGATTATATTCAACTGAAGTGAAGTGATTCCATTCACTTCCTCTCGGATAAACCAAAGATTGTATAAGGGTTCTATCCAATTCCAATTGTATAAGTCCTTTGGATAGACAACTTAACGTATGCTTTCACGTGATATCTTTTGAAAATAAATGAAGCTTTAATGAGTATAGTAAAAATTTTGTCATTTATTATTACAAATATAATAACATATGCCTCACCGGCTTTCAAGGTATTACATTGGCGACGCACGATAAGTGCAAAAAAAAGGCCTAATGGAAGCGCATTAAAAACCTTTGCTGATGGTGGCAATCTTCTTCGATGCTAATGAAATAATCAGTTGTTTTTATGCCTTTTTAATCGGCTTCCAAATTAATTTTATCAGTTAGTACTTATATAAGAATTACACAGTTGCTATTAAAATTTCAGAGAAAAAACTGAAATGATATTGATATTTTTACGGTAACAAAACCTTTCATTCAGAATTTAACTTAAAATTATATTTTAAAATAATGTTTTACGAACATTTAAACAAAAATTAAGTTCGAAGGCAATGAGCTACAATTTGTTACAACGCATTACGCATGATTGAACTGAGCTTTCACACAATTCTTATGAAAAAACTGTTTTTAAAAGACTAGAAGAAAAAAATCATGTAATAAACCAATATATCACTTTCGTTTCGAATATCATTAAATGCACCTGCTGCTCTAGAGCATAATGCATTTTGCTTAAGAAGTTTAAGCTCTTTTAGAATAATTAATTATTCATAAGAAATGGCAACTTCACTAGTTACTGGTTAAGGATATTTTTAATCGATTTTAAGCAGGGTGCATTGAATGAAAAATAATTTTAACAAATATCTAATCTTTAATAAAAGGGTGCATAAGTTACTGATTCTACTCAGACAGTTGTATTTATTTAGTTACTTTCAATAAAATTTTATGAGTATTATAATAGGAACATTTATAGTTAAACAGTTCATGACCATATACGTATAACAATTTTAAGTTGCGATATTTTTTATTTTAAATAATATTTGTTTTTAAACTGCTATTTATAAAATTAATCGATTGACCTCTTCCAAAGCTCCAAATTCTCTCATCCTTAATGAAAATTCAGAAAAAAATCAATAGCTTTACATCATATTAAGCATCAGTCTTTAAATAGCTAACAGCTGTGTCCCCTACTATATTTTATGTACTCATACTTGAGAAAGATGCAGCATTATGAAAATTGAGCCAAACTAACATGAAATACAAAGTGATGTAAGACATGCAATTACAAAGTGCGTGTCTTGCGTGCACAAGAACTAGCTTATTATCAGCTGCTTGTTCAACTCGCATAAACAGCTGCAAAGATGCGTTGAAATCAGTTTATAATCTTCTATTGTCTGCAGTAAGCATTTAATTAATGGTCAATTTGCCTCGTCAAAAGAGTAGTGTTGCAAACGGTTCTAAAAACTTATCCAGCTTGCAGGGCTTATAAATATTAAAGATTGAGTTTGAAATTATTAAATAAAATACGAAGAATTAACTAGGACAAATCATTTATTATAAATAAAACAGGTAAGAACTAACGATAAGCACAAAACACAAACGTTCCACGTAAAATTATAAAACAAGCCAACTGATGCCACTCACAGTTTTTAGAAATAAAATAAATAATGCCACGGTGGCCAAGAGTATCTTTTTCTACAAGGAGAGCACCAAAAAAATAACAACTAACATAACTAACATATAAACAACTAGCTGAGTTCCTACGTGATCGCATCACGGTATGCGAGAGGATGGATTTTCGTACTGAGAAATCGCAGCCCGCATTTAGTGTAATACCAGAACAGTGATGCGGTTTTGAAAAAAGTAGACATTAGAGAAGCAAACACGGGTTACCATAAATATTCCTTAGTATTCCAAACGTAATGACATATTTCGTATTTTCAACCACCGCGCAGCTTAGTACCCTGAACGTAATGACATCTTTCTTATTTTTCGTCTTCTGCGCAGTTAACTTCGTCACATCGGACTACTAAATTGCTCCGTTCTGAGGTCTTCCTACTTCTAGAAGGTGTTGGTAGAACACGCAATAGCACAGCAGTACGGAACGACAGACATCTCATCTGAATGTCTATGACGGACAGTACAGTGTCCTCTCGTGTGTTAGTACAACATTGGAGCACGGTTACGGGAGTTTTGTTGTCCAGCTCCATGGTTCGTTGCAGCAGCATCTGCATGCAAGGGTTCCTCTTCACAGGATTCCTTTGTCCTAATCAAAGGCAGCTCCAACATCAAATAGGCTCAGCAACACATAGCACGGCGAACCATGGGGCAATCCGCTGCTTTCTCTGGTGAACCTTATTATAATTTGGAGTACAATGGTGAAAGAATGCGAGTCAGAGGATATCATCTTCTTCCTTAGCATATTACCCAACGTTATACCACTCAAAAGCCTGTCATAATGGTATGGAGAGCTATTGGTATAAATTTTGATTCCATCTAGTGCAATGAATGCCTATGAATTCATCAATGTTTGCTATATGAGGGAAATCGTGGATTCAGAGGTCCTCCCAATTCTTCGGTACATTCCGGGAACTGTGTTTTTTTCCCCATTTTTATTTCCTATAAATAATTGGATTTTGCAATATATAGCTAAAAGTAATGACTAAGTGCAGGAGCCATCTTCAAACATTGTTTAAATAGAAGGCACTTCTTACCGAGGGGAAACAACATTGTATTTGCAGCCATCCCTTATAGGAATTTCGGATATCCCGATTCATTACAGTTACGTTACTGATCTAGTTCAGCAATGACAGTTCCTTGCGCAGTTATCACCATCTATATATATATTAATGCACATAAGCTGCAAATACACAGAATTCATAAAAATAGGTTAAAAATATGGAGAAAACACGGAAAATAATAAATATTAATGAAAAATATGAAAAAATGAAAAGATAATGAAATTTATACTTTTGCGGATATAATCGTGCGAGATGATGAAGAGATCACATCTTTCCATTATTTTGTTTTCCAGCTTTTTAATATAACTTTTCTTAAACTTTTTTAAAATATTTTTTAACAATATTTTATTTGAATTATTTTTCTTCTCTTTTCATTAATCTTTGTTATTTTTGTTGCTTTCTGTATATTTTTAAGTATACACATATCTATTTTATTCTTAAACTAAAATCTAATGATAAGCAACCTATTGTTTAAATGTCTAATATTTATATGATAATGATTTTCAGGTGAATTATAAACTTGTTGATTATTCAAAAGGGGAATAAAATAATTGAAGTCAACAGTATTTAGCTTCAAGGAATATGCATACTAGAGAAATCTTTCTTATCCATGAGTCCCTTTGAATATCAAGAATGATGATTTTCTTAAAAGACAAATAACCAGTAATTGAATTTCTAGGAAATTGTCTCGAAGATTTTCTAGGAATAAATTTCAGATGCTGAGAAACTGAAGGTTTGGTAATTGGCTTATTAGGAATCAAAATATTTAAACCTCTTAAGTCGTTTGTCAATTTTCGCTAGTCAACTAATTTTTTAAACAAAGCTTTTAGAAATTAGGAGTAAATTTGGGTTACAACGCATTTTCTTAGAGCTCATATTTCAATTGCTACATTTAAGAAGCATAATAACAACAAGTTCTAATTTTTCAGCGGTTAGAATATGCTACTTGTCTGAAAAATTATTAGTCAGTCGTGATTGGAAAATGCATTTTTCTTGTTAGAAAATAATCTTTTGATAAAGAAACAGGTAAAAAGGCAGAAAGTTTCTTTTTTTCATTTTGCTTAAAATGGCAAGAATTATTTTAAAACTAATATAAAGCACACTTCAAAGATAAGAAGGAAAACATTTGGCGATTTTTTTGTTTTTTTTTTAAATAAATCCAATTTTATTTATCATGTGATGTTTGGCAACAGCAATTTGCCAGTTACGTGCTATTTTTGAATTTTCTTCATCGTTTCAAAATTATAATGAAAAAATGTGGAGAAAAAAAAATTCTTTGCTTTGAAATTAAATAAACTGATTTAGTGTCCCATAAAAATAAAACCACACTTTTTAACCACATAAATGAAATAAAAAAGTCACTAAACTATATTTTTAACTTTGCAATAGATTTGGAATTTCTTCATAAATAAGACATTAGCGGAAAAAAATATCTGGCACGTGTAGTCACGTAAATTCTTTTCCGCTTAAAACTCTGTTTACGATACGTTGCAACGTATCGAAATGTTAACTTTTTATAACAAATTTCATTTTTGATGTTGTTTTAAGAAGATAAGTTTCCTATAAATTCTTCATGTATTTAGTTTAAGAATCGAGATTATGATTTATTAATGCAAAGATAATTTATGTACCTTAAGAACATGTTTAATAAAACAACAAGAAAATTTTTCATTTTATCAGAAGCTATGGATCTTGTCTATGAATAAACTATTGCTCAAAACATGGATTGTGGTGTATAAAAATTAAATCATTAGAGAATTAATCCGATTTGCGACGATATTTAGTTGAAAAATCTAATTCATGGTTTATAATTTCAGTTGTTAATACTCATATTCACGTAAGATATATTGACCACAAAAACAAGAAATGTTTTTCGCAGTTTTAGTATTTTTTTTTTGTCTCTGAGTAATTGCTGTTTAGAATATGCTTGGTGTTATGCGGATAAATAACTTAAATAATTAATCGGTTGTTTGTACTTGAATAAAAAACAATATTATTATTCTCACTTAAATGAAATATTTCCTGCTAGATTATTATATGTATTTACTTTATTTCAAAAATAAAAATAATTGATTGCAGAAACAAAGAGAAAATATTGAATTGTTATACAATACTTCCTGGAAAATTTACTTTCCATTTTTATTTTGGAGGAGAAGTCATCATTCGATGATGGTGCAAGGAAAATTAATGAAAAAGTGTCCACATTATGCAGTTTGTATAATGTTTTTTTTTTCTTACCGAAAACATTTTGAAACATTTTCATATTAGATTGGGAAAAAACTTTCTTCTGGATTCTAAATGTACTTAAAAAATATCAGAACTTATGGATTAAATGAAATTTTTTTAAAAAAATTTCCTCTTAATATGTTTGAGGAAAGATTCACTATCGTAAACAAATCTCTAGCTAGTTAGTAGCTTAATGATCAGGTACTGACCTATGCAGAACTTATGACCTAACGTAAGCTCCGATAACATTGGCATCTTTAAAAATATGTATTTTGATCCATTTTGAATCAAATAATGCAATTTCTACAGAAAAAAAAAATCATAAATTTATAAAATTTACAAGTGCATTGATGTAATGAGATTTATAAAATGCAACAGAATTTGCACCGTCTAGCTACTACTATCCTATCTCTTAAAAGTTTATCAAAACCTGTTTGTTCGTCAGAGAAAGAGAGAAAGTGAAAATCCCACTTGTTCTAAAACTGATTCTGATGTTTTAATCTAACTTTCTTTACAATGGATTGTCAGATTTTGATAAAGTTTTTGTATTTTCTCAGCATGTTATATTTTCCAGTAATATTTATTCGGAGTTTCTTTTACTTTTAGAATATTGACTAAACCGTATTTTGAGAGCAGTGATTATGGAACACAATTGGTATATTTTTAGCCAATTTCATTTAAAAAAAATAAATTAACTAGAACAGTATTGTATTTATTACTCTACGTTCGTTACGTTTTCACATTCAAGAACGAAGTTTAAGGAAGAAACTAATTAATTTACTTACCTATAACAATTTTTCCAAAAAATTTTATTTTTTGAATTATTACATTTTTTTGAATTTGTATATTTGATTAACAATTTTATTAAAAATAATTTTTAAAAAATATAAGTAGCATTTATGAAACTCTAAAAATTTTTACCATTCTCGAAAAATACATACTTCAACCAACACATTCTTATTGTTGTTGTTGACGTATGCCATTAAGGCAGAGGGGGTGCGATTGTTCTTGCTTTCCAGTGGCGCCATCTATGGCCAAGAATTCGACTTCTGCCACACCCATACGTCACACCCGTTTATAGGGTGGACCCATTCATACATACATTCATTCATCCACAGATCGTAATTTTAACCTGAATTAGAGAACGATCAATCTCCAATTCAGTACCCCCAGTGGTATTGATTTGCTATGGGAACATGGAGGAATTTGAGACTCGACAGATTTAACTTGCATCAGTCACCATTTACTACATGGGGAGTCATTCTTATTAATGAAATTCATTAAAAACTTGAACTGATCCAAGACCGTGTTATTGCGTACAGGTTCTCAGTAATCTGTATTCAAGAGCCACTTTACTCCAGTACCTAAAATAAATTATAAAAATAGTTAGTATGCTAAAAACACTAAATTTTAAAAAAATAACCAAACTTAATTTTGAAAAATGCTTCTTTTTAATTTAGCTATGAATACTTAGTTAAGGGAAATTAAATTTTGATTTCTAGACTTTGAATAATGTCTGTTAAATGTAATAATTTCTGATTAACTTTCATCAACGTATAAAATATTCAATCATTCTTTAAAAATCCGCACTTCCACCAGCAAATTCCTTGTGTGAAATTTAATAAAATGTAATATTTTTAAAGCAAATGAAATAAAATATAATGAATTTGAAGCAATTTTGATAGATTTATATGATCATTGACAGTGGTATTGCATCGCAAGAATCAAACATTCAACAGCTATTTCAAAACCCTGTTTAAAATAATGATTTAGATTTTCTCCGATATTTTTGAATTAGTTTCCGATCCCACGCACTTTAATTATGTCTGCTTTACATTGGATCTATCATCCTATTTCCAGAAAATGTCTAAAGTAATCTCCTGCAATAAATGGTCACACGAAATATCTTCCTGGCACCACAAATAAAGACCCAGTTTCAAAACTACTTTCGTTTAATACTATCATAGTAAGGATTAAATTCAAACTGAATTTCCCTTCAATTTCCTTGAATTTCTCTGACAGATCTAGTTACATATTGTTTACTGTCACTATGTTTGAGACTTATTTCTTTTGAAAAGGGTACCAATTTAATTCGCTTAACTATTAAAATTTATTTTCAAAGTATTTTAGAACTAAGACAATAAAGCTTGAATAAGTAGTTTCAAACTCACGCTTTTCGTGTTTTATTATTGCTATAAAAGATTGTTTTCATTGTCTATAGCTTTTTTTTTACTAAATTATAAATTTTGGTTCAAAAACTGTATTGGTTAAGGAAATATTGTTGAAATATTTGGTCCTAAATTTAAGACAATGAAGCGCAAACCTAGAAGTAGTTTTTAGATACTGTAATACCTATGTTATATAAGTAAACTTATAATTAATAAATCCATGAGTGCACTAAAATATACAGTAGAATAAAATGCAGTGACTGATAATTCTCTGCAGGATATTAAAAACTTTCCTGAATAAATCAAAATTCGTTAAAATTTATTCTTTTACTACAATAATTATTGAAATTTCATTTAAAGAAATGAAATTTTATTTGATTCTATCAGTTACATATCAAGACTGGAAATAATCGATTTATTGCTCTAATTCATTTTAAGAGGACATCAAAATTTTTTTTACTAAAATATTGACCTGATTTGCTCAAAATAAATGATTTAGGGTAAATAAAGAAAATCAAACAACATTACAAACGAAACTTGGTTTTGAGATTTTTTAAGAACTCCATTTTGAGTTCGATTAGAAAATTTTAAGAACCGTTTAGAATTGTACAAGTTTTAACCTAAAATATTAAGCATGATCCTTAAATATTAACAAAATTTTGAAAGTATTAAACCAGATAATATGAACGATTCTGGACATCGTCTATTGCATTAAGATATTAAATAAAAACTCAAAAATAAAGAAATTTAATAGATTTATTACTGAATATAATTATGAAAAGATTTGAACATGTTCATTTATCCATCTTTAAAGAAGAAAAAAATTTAGACTCCTTACTCATTATACAAAAATATTTATTTAATATGAGTTAAATTCGTTTACAATCATTTAATTATTAAAAGTTCGTAAACACAAAAAGAACTAAAATGCGAATAGAAAACGGCTATATTAAATTTTTTTCAAAACAAAATAACATGTGATTTTAGAGAATAACAAATTATGTTATTTTTGAAAGAAATAATAAAGAATTTAAAAAATAAAAGATAAAAAAAAATTTTAATTTGTAAATTGAAATTCCATTAACAAAGATGTTTTCAAAAGACTGAAAATGTGTATTTTTGGATATTCTGTCTAAAATGAAAAAAAAAGTTCTCAAAGTGGGTAACCGCACAAGATGGTTCATAGCTTTCAATTATCGATTTCTTTCTTGAAGATGTGTGTCTTGTGATATTTTTTTAATCCACCCTGAAAGAGCGTGGAAAAACAGCCTTTCGAAAAGATTACAAATACAGGACGTGCAATCAGTAGTTAAAATATTTTTCAAATTTTTTTATGTTCTTTTGTTCAGTTCATCTAAGTAAAACTATGGTTTGGCAATTCATTCATTTCCCTACTAGCCAATGTATAGGTAATTTTACATTTAAAACCTTTTTATATTTCACATATAAGTTAAAGTTTTTATATTTAATTCCTATTTAAACTAAAACATATCTGAAAAATGAAGATTGTTAAAATTAAATTCATATATTTATTTATATTTTTAATAATAAAAATGAATTCAAATGTTTCAAATTTAAAAAAAAGCTATACATTCTCCCAGTTTTCGGAAATTTTTTTTTTAAATTTTATAATGATTTTATAAACTTTGCGTTTCAATTTCATTTTGCTAATGTAAAATGTATCTGTAATTATAAAAGAAAGAGATTATGTAAATCTTTCTTATTCTTATAACTCAGAAACCATGAAGAAAAAAATTCTGATAAAATTATAGTACAGTATGGTAATGACACTTCTCTTTAATAAAAACGTAATTCTGGTGAATGAAACCAAGATATACGGTATTTGTACCATTCATTTGACAATTTTTTCGTTCATATAGTAATGGTTTAACAAATAATTTTTAAAAATTACTACACATTTAGTAAAAAACACAAAATTTAAAAGTAAATTTATCCGAATAAAAAGTTTCTATGCTTTCTTATCTAAGAATGGCCTGGAAAAAAATTACAGTACCGTATGGTAATGACATTTCCGGTTTTTAAAAAAAAAAACATTTTTCTGGTTAGTACAATAATTTTTTTTCCAACACCCACCTGAGGAAAAACCTTCCGTCAATACAGGCATCTGAGGGACAGATTTGTTGGCCACTCTTTCAGGGGCACCATATTAGGTGGGCCAACGTTGCTCTCATAGTAAGGACAGATAGTACAGAGAATGAAAGAACATCCATGCTTTGTCCGGGATTCGAACCCAGAACCTTTCTGGTGCAAGGCCAGTTTCCTGACCCTTACACAAGCCGGTCGGCGTTTAATAAAATAAAAATATACGATATTTAAGCCAATTATATGGTAATTTTTCTGTTCAAATAGTAGTGGCTTACCGACAAAGATTAACAAACAGATAAAGATTATGTCATATACAATAGTACGTTACACAGAAAAGAGTTGGGTGAACGAATTGTTATTCTTTATATATCGAATTCAAAGAGTAAAAAGCAAATATTTTTTCCTGTATAAAGTTTCATACATTTTACAAAATATAAATAAAAAATTACAAGTAAAACACAAATCTTGCATGCTTTTAGAAACTTTTATATTTTAACTTTAATAAATCCCATTAAATGCGAAACTAAAAATTCTTCCTTTAAGACAGTATGAGTAGACGTTTACTTAACTTTTTCCGAAAATGTTTATTGTGACTAAAAAAAGTTACTAGAATATATATATGAAAAGAACTAATATTCTATTCCATTTTTGAGAAAGATTGTTCTTTAAATACACAGTTCATTAACTATTAGCATTTATTAAAACTAAAAATTTATTAATAATTTTGTAGATAAACATTTCTGATATAAAAATCCTTTTTATTTATAAAACATTCTTTTCCGATTAAATTAGATGTATTTTACTGATTCCAAAGAACGAATTTATATTTCTTATATTTAACTATTACACATTCTTAAATCAGTATATATTCCTTTAGGAAGTACCATAAGACCATTAACATTACTTATTCTTATATGAGTGTTTTTAAATGTTATTTATTATCTCCATAGGCAGCCCAAATATTAAATGTCATTTCATAATTTCCATCCCTTTAAAGAATCTTATTCTTTCAAATTCTGACATTTTGGTAATTATTCCGAATTGTAAAAATTTATCTGAAAAGTTTGTATAACATTGAAGTAAGTTCATCGATTCATTTTATTCACAATTATCATAAAATATCCATTTTTCTCAAGGTAACTAAGTGTCAAAAGCAATTTAATATTTTCCTCCAACGAGAGAACTGATACTGACATGCAACTGAAGTTTCAATTTTAACTATTCAACCACCTGTTAACTATTTATTCTTGGCGTGAGATTTCGTTAGAAAATAATCAATTTGCTTACTTCAAGAACTTCAGCACTATTTAAACTCAATTATGGATTAACTTTCGACAGATGTCAAAGTTCTTTTAAGTGTTTTTTTTTTAAATTCAGACGTTTCCATTTCAGGTGGTTGAGGAGGAGTGCAGTTTCATTTCAAGCAGTACTTTGTTGCAAATTTTTCTGAAAAAGTAGTTGAATAAGAATTGTTATTCTACCATATTCAGCTTAAACAGTCAAGTAAATGTACAAAAGATGGTTTTCTAACTGCTAACTGAGAGAGATCTCTCATTGACTGTTTCCATCTAATACGGTTTAACAACCATATTCCTTACATTGCCTTATAAAGCCATTTAGTTATTTGCAAATGGGTACCTACTATGGCCGAAATAGTAACTTTGTCAATTTCAAGACCAGCACAGCTTTTTCACCACAATATTTCTCCCATCCCTTCAAAACATAAAGAGTTTTTTATTGTCTTGGATTATTAGAATACAAAACTCTCATTGAAGGATAGATGGCAGCACCATAGAGCTATCTAACGCATAAACGTTTAGGAGTCCCATTTTTCTCGCTGGATGGCACCTCGAAATAAACTATTTAAGTCACGTTCCAAGATTCACTAGACAAAACACTGCTCAACCACAATCAAACTCCAATGTCCATTACCTAACATAACCAAACTCTAATGTCTAATTAAATTTCCTTTTTACGACTTAGCTAGTTGTAAATAGTTTCAAAACCATAAGGGTAAACTTAGGTTTTTAACCGTAAACTTTAGAGTTAATTGAATGGGTAAATTGCTGCTGGCTATTTTAAAGTAATTTTAGAATAAAAATTCTGAATTTAGAATTCTGAATTCTGAAATTAGAGGGGGAAAGGCTCGCTAGTTTTATCAGTTTGAAGTGTTAAATTCAAACTGGCGACACAAACAATTTTAGCTTTAAAATATATTTAACAAAACATAATTTATACGCCAATTATAACAAGATGATTATCCTTTATCATCAAAATTAAGAAAGTCTCGAACTATACTAAACCATTATTTCCTTCAGCATATTGCAACTAAAACCCTTTTCTCGTAGAGAAAATGATTTAATTTCATCTGTATCGCAAATGTTTTTAATAATTTAAAATTTCTATGTTTGTTTTTTCTATTCATTCATAAAGGTGCTAATTAACGACATTATATGAATTCTAAACAATTTCTGACTCAATTTGATTTTTTTTTATTGTTAACAAAGTTGAAAACCATTTCTGTCATTATTGGTGATTTCCGCGGTCTTTGGAGACTTTCTAGTGACAAATTTGTAGCATAACAGTTATAAAAGATAAATCATTCAAATAAATGTCGTTTAGAACTTTTTACGTGACTAAAAATACTTTTCCCCTCTGAAATAAACCTTTTGTAAAAAATTGTCTTTCAGATTTAATTTCGAGGCACACGTACATTCCTAATTGTGAAAGAATAGATATTTTTATGTAAAAAAATTTCTTAATTATAGAATAAAAAGTTTCTGTCCGCTCTCAGAGGTTGTCAAAAGTAGGATAGTATTATAATTATTATTTTTTGCTGATTTAAGCCAAACACGGAAACAATGCAAATGGAATTATTTTGTTTATATTAAAAAAGGAATAGAAAATTAAATGGAACGGTATAAAAAGACAATGAAAATAGAACTTAAAGTAATATTTTAAAAAAATGCTTCTTCTTTTTGACCTAAACAATGTCTTCTCAAATGAGAGAGTGTAAAAGGTAATGAAAATTAGTATTGCAAAAAATGTACTTTTCAGTTTCCGAACACAACCAAAAAAGTCACCAAAAAATGTAAACCTCCTCCAACTTTCTTTTATTTATTTCTTCTTCTGTATTTATTTTTCAAGCATTGGAAACTAAATAGATTAAAAAAATTTAATTAAATAAGAAAATTAAAAAATATATTTGAATTTTCTTGCTGTTAGCTAACCAAAAAGTACCCAAAAATTAATATATTTATTACAAGATAAGTGTACAGTCCATATGTTACAAACATAAAGTTTTAATTTTTAATGACAAATTAAATAAAGAAAAGGATACAGATTCTATTTGTATTTAAATAAAAATTAATAGAGAAATTTATTTAATGAATTGGTTTAAATGATGTAGTTATAATGATTTATGGCTTTCTTTTCTCACTTAACTATATTTTAACATTCTACACACTTGCCTATAAACTATTAAAAGTCTTAATGAACTTAGTTATTATCTACTTGCATGTGAATATTCTTTTTGTTTGTTCAAAAGTATTTGAAATTTCTCATTCAGACAATTTTATTACTCAAAATTAAGAAAAGACTTATAGATAAAACAATTTTTTTTTAATTTTTTCGTCATCTACTCTAATGCTTTTCATGGAATTCTCTAATTCCATTTTAATTAGTTTTCAAAATTTTTCTTTTTTTCTCTATAATACTTCTTAACGAATGATGTTTCGGAAAATTGCTCTAGATAATTTTTTGCTTGAAATTCTATTTTTCGTTCTAACAAAGCTCATTAGAAGAATTTTATCCTACTCAGTTTAAGGATAAAATTAAAATATTCCTCGGAAAAAATGGAGAGAATAACAATTTATTCAATTTGCCATGAATCAAACGAAACAATCAAATAACCATAAATAAAATGGTCTTATAACTGCTAGTTTTGAAAAGAAAAACTGTTGTCACCTAATACGATTAAACAAGAAGAATTTAATCGCACCAACTAGGCTCACCAAATAAAGCCACTTTGTTCCTTGAAGCAGGGTACGTATTATAGCCAAGATGGGCTAATCTGTCAATCTTATGACAAACAGGACGGGGTTTTGACTTCCCAGCTTTGGCTTCACAATATTTCATCCATTCCCTTCAACACATTTCAGTGTACTGCACTCTCCAATTTAAGACACTGAACTGTTAGACTACGATAATCTCATTTACACATAGATGGTGGTACCATAAAGCTGTTTAACACAAAAAGGCCTAGTCTTTCCCATCTCTTTCGATAGGTGAAACAAACAAATAAACTAATTTAAAAGCATTCCATGCTTGTTTTGATAAAAACACAACTCAACCACAACCTAACTCTAGTGTTCATTTGCTAACGACAATTCTATCGCCAATGCCTAGTTACCTTTTTTGTGGTTTTGAAACCATGCTATACTTAAGTGGTTAAAAAACCATCTAGTTTCGTATTTATGGTTTTTAAACATACCAGTTGTAAATGGTTCTGAAACAGTAAAAATAAAAAGTGTTCTTTATCATAAACTTTACTGCAAATTATCTATAAAGACAGCTGCCAGTTATTTTACTGAAATTTTAAAGTGAAAATTCTAACAGTGTATACAAAAATCGAATGATGATATCACAGGATCCAATGAAATTGTTGACAATGCGAAAGTCTTACGCTTCAAATTCCTCAACCAACAATTCAGTATGGGAACATCATGGGCATCAATAATTGTATGGCAATTTCTAACGGTTCCACTGAACAAAATAGTACCTTCACTTCATTATTCTTGATTTAGTGCATAGTATTTTTTTTAATTTCAATGCGCACGTATTACCTAAATTAATATGACATCTTAACGCTAATAATAGCATGGCAATTTTTTATGTTTCTCCTATAAGAATTAGTACAATTTTTCATCAATTTTGCCTATTAATGCAATTAATGCTATTTGTCATTTGACTTACTATTGATTTTAAATCCTTTATTTTTTAGAAACGCGCTTTAAAAAGCTACTATAAACTACTTGATTCCAGATAATGTTAGGAATGTGGCGACGTAGTTTACCCCTACTACTACGTTAATATTAATCGTATAATTTATCCGACATAGCGAACAAAAGATAATTAAATATTAAGGTATCTGCAACAAACCTTTTTTTTATCAAAAAAAGCTATAAGCAGCAAATATCACTGATATTATCTCTCAGATATTTGAAAAATTGAATCTCTATAGCTGAATATGAAACAACTTTTAACTAATGTGAAAGTTCCATTGTTCAAACAACTCTCCTAAACAATCTAATTGAAAATTTCAAACGAATTTATGGGACGAGAGTCAAATTGTTCCATGAAGCCGCTGTTCAAATTTGAGAACGAAAAAACAGATGGTTTTAGAGTTAAAATTGGAACACACACACACACATATATAAACAGACGCACAAACTTTTCATTTTATATAATAGACCGTCTAAGAGTTCTGTACTATGTTTAGCACGTGAAATATCTATCACCACTTCGACAATTTGAGTAGAAATCATAGCAAGCAAAATATTTTTTTATAAAAATAATTATATTGTATATTATCTAGAGGATTCAGGAGTATTAATAGTTCTAAGGATAATACATGTAGAATTCTTGGACTAAAAGTTACGAATAGATTTTAGAGAACTAACTTAAAAATAATCTTATAGTGGGAAAAAGGATCTTGAAATTGATTGTTAAAGAAGAATTTAAATCAACAGCTTCAAGTTTATTTAGTATCCAGATACACAATATTAGTTATCTAGCTAATAAATATCTTATAAGATATCCAGTAACTCAAATCCAGTTTTTTATTTTTAATTTAAACTCAAAATAACTAAAGTAAATTTTCGATTTAATAATGCGTAAACAATTTACACAAAACATGAATACCTTGTCTATCACTCCATTATAAGTCGAAGAGTAGATCTTTGTTTCGACTTATTTGAGTGAAATTTGACTCTCGATCAAGCTGAGAATGTTACATATGTTGCGACTCTCAGACAAAATTGGAACTCCAGTCGGAGTTTGATCAAAACTTTTCATTAGCACTAAAATCTTAAATGCTTAACCCCAAAAAATCGGTAATAAAACTAAAAAGAATTATTCTTAAAAAGCTTTTTTGTGCTGTGAAAGAGAAAAGAAAAATAATTTTGAGACAGTTGAATCGGAATAAGGTACTTATCACAGGGACTATGAAGCCAAGTTTAACAAATTGTGATAATCACAGGTCACCATCTATCAATAATACAAATAGGTGTATTAAATAGGACAATATTGTAATCATTTACGATATTAATACTCATCAATAATTAATATCATGAACAAAGATACAATAGACATATTAAAAAGGTAATATCACAAATATTACACATAACGATAATTATTGAATATGATATTGCAGCGAGTGTTGTTAAATTTTATTTAGGTAAAGAAAATATTGACCAAGATCACAAATAATATAAACTAGTTGCATTGTTTAAAAATTTTAATATATTGTTAAATATGGATATTTTTTGACATTGCATCACGATATAAAAATTCTGACTTATCAGTTATAGAATCTAATGCTCGTGCGGGTGACAAATTGGAAAAAAGTCGACAAAACACAGTTCTCATAACTCAAATAGCATTAAAATAAGAAAGAAGAAAAAAAATGTAACTTGAAAGTTTAAGAAATTTTAGGTTCAGTAAAGGGATATTAAAGTTTTATAATAAACAATAAAACAGGCCTTTGAATTCATACAAAAACTATTATTTTAAGATCACTTCAAAATTATTCGTTAGCATTCTTTGAAATACTCACCAAAATTTTCTAAACTTCCTGCCAACTAATAAAAAAGTTTTAACATTTTCAGTAAAAGAGAGTGCAATGGTTTTGAGTGTACAAAAGAATAATTTCAGATATCAAATTTACAATTAATATCTGAAATTACAATCATAATTGATTTCAGATATCATTTTAAAAGAAATTTCCTGTTATAACTTTTTTTATATAATAATCTTGAAGACTGCAAATTTAATTGATTTCTTTTACAAAAATAAGTTCTGTGTTTACATTACAAAATAATTATGCATAGAGTGTTTTATTTAATTTTTCACTTTTTAATACCTACCAGTTGAAAACTAATTATAACCGCTTTGAAAATAAAGATATTGCACTAAAATATTTTTATTTATATTCAAAATTGTACTAGTTTTCTGTAAATGTTATAACTTTTTTTTTATACATCATTCGAAAGTAAATGACTGGGCTGTCAAAATTTGAGTTAAATTCCATCATTGCATGTAAAACTAAACACACCGGTTAAAAATAATAAAATAATAAATTTAAAATGGAAGCAATTAGTCCAATTTTAGGTACTTTCGAATCAATATTCACTATTAACTGTTTATTTCCTTTTTAAATGATTAATAATTTAAAAGAATGCAAGTAAATATAACTATATTCACAATTAATTCACAATTGACACTTCTGTACATTTCTATGCATCTTTAAGGACTGAGATTATCATTTTTGTTTATATTTCATGATAAAATTTCAAAAATATTTTTTTTTAAATTTATTTTTTTACGAACTACTTATTATGATCGAATCAAATAGAGAAAATTAAATTTATGTGATTAATAACTCATGCTTTAGAATTAACTAAAAGTCCCAAAATTTGAAATTTAAAAAAAGGAATTGATATCAAATCACACAATCCCTTACATTATAAAAAATAAAACTAATATAAAATTATTCTTTTACTTTCATGTATACTTCTAACCACTATTAAACATTTAAATGAATAATGATTGAAAACAATGCAAGCAAATATAACTATGTATAATATACTCGATTAAAATACGTCTAATTATTTCTGTACAATTTTAATGACTGATATTATAGTTTTTGTTTATGTTTTGTCACAAATTTTCAAAAATTTTATTGCAAATTTGTTATTTTTTACAGACTACGTATTATTGTAGAATAATATTTTTGTTGCAAGTTTACAGACCACGTATTATTGTCGAGTCTAACATGGGAAACTAAATTTTTTTGATTAATAACTAATTTGAAACTAATAATAAATCCTAAAATATTGAATTAAAAAAAATTTCTTTCTAAATTAGCTTACCTGTTACAATTCCTTACATTACAAAAAATAAACCCAATATAAAAATATGTTCTTACTTTTATGTATACTTATAACCGTCATTATATATTTAAACGAATAATGATTGAAAATAATGAAAGAAATCTTCTTCTTATTCTTCTTCCTTATCCCCCAAAATTAATAGGGCTAAACAGTGTCCATGAAATTCATGACCCGGAGGAAGTTGGCCACCAAAAGTGGGTTATTTAGTATGTCCCTTTTGTCCAGACCAAGACAGCCCAGGGTATGTTGGGGAGAAGCCTGCATGTTGCGGCACCAAGTGCCGTCTGACCCTTGCGGTTGCACTGAATGTTGAGTGCACCTCCTGGGCGGGTGCTCTGGTACCAGTGATGTTTGGGGGGTACGAGTCAGGAAACATTGTCTTCCTTTTTTTTTCTTTTTCGATGCCAGTTCCATGAAGGTGAATGAATTTGGACTCATCAAAGTTTCTTCTGCCCCCTCCTTAGCCAGAGTGTCGGCGATATCATTGCCCAGAATCCCAACGTGAGAAGGGATCCATTGGAGGTGGACTTCACGCAATCATGAAAGGATTTTAAGTTTGTGCAGGATTGAAGCTCCTGTTTTGTCTCTCACCTTCCTCCAATGCGATAAGTTCTGTATGGAACTGAGACTGTCAGTGAGTATCCAGATGTTATTGTGATCCTGTAGTGTTAGAAGAGAATCCAGGGCAGTATCAATAGCAATAAGTTCACTTCTAAAAACTGAGCAGTAATCAGGATTCCCTTTGGAGATATTAAGGGAGTAATTGGTTAATTTAATGTAGACACCGCTGCCAGATGATGATGTGTTCGTCTTGCTTCCGTCTGTGTACACCAGTATTGAGTGTTTGGGGGTGGTATTTGTATCCTTCAAAGCAAGTTGCTTAAGCAATATCGGGAGATCCAATTTCTTGTTAACTTGTGATGAAAGGTGTTAATGGAAATAAACACCAGGAAGTCCTTCAGTAATGAAAGAAATATAACTATAGTATACTCTATTATCACTTCTGGTCAATTTTGTGCAATTTTAATAACAGATATTATCTTTTCATTTTTATCTTTATGTTTATGTTTTATAACGAAATTTTACAAATATTTGTTTCCAAACTTTTTTCTCACAGACTACGTATTATTATAAAGTAATGTCTTATGGAAACTTTGCTTTTCTTACAGACTACATTTTATTGTCGAGTCTAACAGGGGAAACTAAATTTATTTAGTTAATAATTCATTCTCTAAGACCAGCTATAAATCCCAAAATTTTAAATAAATAGAAAATTCTGTCTAAATTGGATCACCTGATACAATTTCCTACACTACAAAAAATATGAAAACACCGTCTTGTTTTCATGCATCATAAATGTACATAAAAGTAACTTTGTGCATTTATATTATATATCAAATGTTTTATAAATCATATTTTCACTTTTTTAATTAACCATCGAAGTTTCTTAACTTTCTAAAATTAAGTTAAATCAAAAACTTTAATGCTTACATTCTTTCATGATTTACATAAAAGCAACTTTTTGAAAAAAGAGAGAGAGAAGGAAAAGAGGAAAAACATGGAAGTTACTTTTAGTAACACGATTGACAAGAAGAAAATTAAACTTCCTTTTTGAAGATTTAATAGAAAAGCAGTTTTTAAAGGAAATATAGTTTCTTTAAAATGTTTATTTAACTTTTTTTTCTGAAAAGTTTTCCAAGTATTTTAAAGAACTTGCATTTTTTTACTCGTTTATTCTAGCGATAAAACTTCCGTTTAAAATAGAAAATTCTGAATACCAAAATATAAACCATTTAAATTTTTTGAATGCTTTATTATTTAGGATTTCAAACATATAAAAAAAAAGATGAGACTCTTTTATTATATTCTTTTTCATTTCCTTCTCATGAAAGAGAAGCATCATCAAGAAAAAGAATCATCAGGAAAGGAATCATCAAGAAAAAGAATCACCATTAAAACAAAATTCTAACAGGTTTATACTTTGATTTGACTGTTTATTTATAATGGTTTCATATGTTGTTTTATTTTTTAATATACAAGATGATCCAGAACTATTGGATGTAGATCTTAACATAATTAGAAATAAGAATTTTTCGAAATGTATTGTTGCAAACGCTGCATGTCAACAAATTCTATCACGGTTGTAAAAACAGCTGTTCTACTTGTCAGATCTTGCCAGTTCAATACCTTTATTGATTTAAGTTATTGGAGTCCAGCCAGTAGTTTTGGACGTCCTCTAACACTACTACTAAATGATTTGTAGTAAATAGGCTGTGTTTACCAATTAGTTGCAGACAAATCACTCAGCAAAAGATTAAAACATCATTCATTGAGAAAATTTCAAACTTTGTTGATCAATAAGTTGTCATTGCTAAACGTGTGTTGCAAAATCTTGTACGAAATGTAAATTTAGAAGTATGGTGGTTTTCTCTTGATCTAATTTAATCAATCCGTTCTCCTCCTTGCCATGCATCTCTAACCCACCCCAGTATCTTTGAATTTATGAATAATTTTTGCCCGCTCTGCTTTCAGTAATGATAGTGTGCAGAAGAATTTTGCGAGCGATTGATAGTTTTTAAAATGCTTAAAATTGCAACTTGTTGTACCCGAACCACCCTGTTCTAATGAATATACCCATAAGTTTTGATCTAATGATCGGATTTTTACGCTCTAGGTCTCACTTTTAATGTTTCGGAGGGGGGCAGGGATCTTAAATGTTCTAATTAATTTGAGCAAACGATATTTTAAGTTACGAAATCCGGCTCAAGACACACTTTCTCTGAAAATAAATACCTTTTTCTTGATGGATTCGGATTTCAACCCTCAAATTATAGGGAATAGCCGCAATCTGGGAAATATAGTTCCAATAGTTTGGTCAGTAGAGTGGTACAAAGCTTGAGACCCCTTAATTTTAATTTTACTTTTTACGTATTTCGTCAGGTTTCTAAAACTTTTTAAGCGAATTTAAAAAAAAAATCGCGCACAATTAAAATCTTTGAAAAACATTTATTATTCTTTATTAATTTATTTAATAATAGGTGAAAAAGTTCTAAATTGTAAATTATACAAATTTTTCAACATTTTAAAGAATGTAATTTTGTATGGAAAATTAAAAAATTTGAGTGAAGTCGGTCGAATAGATGCTGAGAAATTGAATATAAACATATGGCATTTTTAAATTGCGAGAAAATTATAATTGCTTTACTAATTTTAAACGCTTCAACTATTTTTAAAAGTATGTAAATTTTATATTTTAATTAGCCTAATAAATGCTATATTTTAATTAACCGAATCAAAATCGAAATGAAAATTTCACTTTTAAGTATAAGAAGACAATGGAAGACAAAACGAAATTGATTTGAAATAGTTTGCACGATTTATTTTGTGTTTCTTTAAAACACTATATAATTTCTCTTTCACTATATAATTTCCCTTTTTTTTTAAATAAATTGTTAGCAAATCGTTTCTTAAAAACTTTTAGAATATTAAATGATTTAGTTGTTAAACTTTATAATTTCCCTAAAGTATACTTTTTTGTGGTTTATTTAATTTTTTTAAACTTTAATTCATGTAAGAATGTCTATTCTAAATTTATTTTCCGTTTGAATGAAGTTCGTTAGAAGTAATTATCAAAATATAAAACTCTTAAAAGTTTAAGGACAAAATTATTTTCTTGATAAAAAGTCATTTTGAGTAACTACTGTATATTTACCATAACCATATTTCAAATATTTAAAGCTTTTTAATATTTCAATAATTTATTAAATCAGCCCGAAAAATTTCATTTTTTAGCAATTAAGCAGACGCAATTAAGTAATTAAGCAATTAAGTTGTTTTCAGATTTAATTTCATTTAACATGATGCTTAATTTGCATTCTTCAGGTAATATTATTCTTTAGTTCTTGAATTATTCATGAAAAATTAATTAAATATTAATTCATTAATAAACTATTAAATTTTTCAAAGTATGTTATTTCATTTCTTTATTTACAACTGATTAAAGAGCAAAAACATTATTAACACTAAGCATTTACATTGTATCTTTCAGAAAGTAGATAGTAAAATAAAGAACTATTTTTTTTAAAGGCTACGCTCTTAATGAGTTAAAACAAACTTATTTTTATTTCTGCCACACCTACAATAAAAAAAGTGAAGTCTAAACTACCACAATATGGTGAAACTTGCCATATTTTTAGCTCTATGGAAGTACTAAAAAGTTCAGTAATTTTTATCGAAGTGGCTTGGTATTGATTTCGGTAAAGTTAATAATAAATATGGTTTATGATATGCATTAAAATTTAGTAAAAGTAGTAAAAATCGGTAATTTTATCATTATACATAAAACCCATTTATACGGTTAAATTACCTTTTGAAAAACTCTAATTATAATTAACTATAATTTTCGAAACCAGAATTTCCTGTAAACCATTACTATTTGAACGGAAAAAGTATGAAATGATAGATTTCAATACGCCTATTTATTTTTTTTTTATTAACCAGACTTATGCGTTTATTTTTTATCCGTATAAAGAATATGGCGATAAAGAAAATAATTTACATGCAATTTTTACTCTTTTTTTTTAATAATGTTGTTGCATTAATTTGCCAATTTTCAATTTTGCTTTAAATAACGGATTGGAAAAAAATCCATGTTTGAATTACAATCGCATGATCAGTGAAATTTTTTTTTTTTTTTTTTTTTTTGCTTTCCGCAACCCAAAAAATTATTCTTCATTTTTTTTTCTAACTTACTCGTCTCTGCCAAACTTAACTTTGTTAAAAACGATTGGAATTCATATGAGATTTGACTCTCTAAGTTAAAGATAGCACCTATCAAATTCGTTTAAATACAGAAGTTAGAAAATAGAAGACAGAACTGCAATTTTACTTATTTTCATATCAAGAATCATTTTCCATTGCTGTTTCCTTCTTTTCTTACTAACCAAAGAAAGATTCTAAGCATCATTACAGGTATACATATTTGTTTAAAAATTCATGATAATTTTCTGTATTTTTTTATGCAGAATATTAGTCTTTTTTATTTTTTTAATTTTGCAAAAATGAAACATATTTTGACGAATTAATTTGCAAAAAATAAGTGGGCTTTAAAACAGATTATCGAGCTTATTATTGAGTTTGAATTAGAAAAATAGTTTTATTTTATTAATAATTTAGATTTTGTAAATTAACTGTAAACTTATAAATAGAAAAAAGAACTTATTGTAAAAGCTACTGGCTACTATTCTTAACTTCACGAAAAATTAAGCCAATACAAAAATATCTTTTCATTTCCAATGCCTCATGAATTTTTATCAACTTAAAATTTTACTTTTATTTTGCAAGAAAGATTTTCCAATCATATTTTCTTTTTTACGAACGCGCATATTTATATGTTTATACAAAAAACCTTTTACCTTTCACTAAGTTAAAATTTAAACTTCGATGGTGTTAAATAGTTATAGGTGTTAATAGGTGTTAATAGATGGTTTCATTTCTACGCACATAAAATAACTTTAAATAACGAAGGAAAGAAAACGAAAAAAACATTGTATTTACTGACAGTAGCAGGATTGACAAGGAGAAAATTAAACTTCTTTTTTGAAAATGTAGTAAAAAAATATTTTTATACAAATATGCCTTTCAAAACTTAGAATTTGTTTAGAAACATTTTCAACGTATTTCAGTAAACTTACATTAATTTTACTCACTTTATTCCAGAGATAAAACTTTAAAGAATAACAATTACCAAATATCAAGTAAAAACAATTTAAATTCATAAAATATTGCTTTATTATGGATTTCAAACAGATAAAAATTTAAAAAATGTGTTTTTTATGTATCTTTTATTTTGTTTGTTGAGGAAAAAGTGTAGGGATAAAACTCGAACAAAGTTTTGTCAGGACGTGACACTTACTTTTTAATGACTGTCTAAATATCTGTCTTTTTTTTTCCTCCAGACTTGGTACCGTATAGTCCACGTCCTTATCGTGTCCTTGCCGTATATTCCACGTATAGTCCACCGGTCTAGCTCGCAAAATACATACGCAAACAATCGCATAATACACCACTGCATCACAACCACAAGGCACAGTTGCATGAAACATAATACATAGGAAAAACAAAATTTTGAAGAAAGTTACAGTAGATGACAGTAATTAAAAACACAATGGATGAGAAACATTATAAGGTAAAAAGATCAGAGTTGCTACATGAGGCTCTCTCTAAGAGGCTGTAATATAAGAATTTTGAAATACTTGAGAACAAGGTAATTGTACCCTGCAAAAGAAAAGAAAAAGAGTTTTTAGAGTTTCTCTTTAAGGGGATCAATTCAACTAAAGTTTGTGAATTAGAGAGTTATGAGCATTTCTCATGGAGAATTGTTGATTCACCTGAAAGTTTGTGAATAAGAGAGTTATGAGCATTTCTCATGGAGAATTGTGGATTCACCTGAAAGTTTGTGAATAAGAGAGAGTTATGAGCATTTCTCATGGAGAAATGTGGATTCAACTGAAAGTTTGTGAATAAGAGAGTTATGAGCATTTCTCATGGAGAAATGTGGATTCACCTGAAAGTTTGTGAATAAGAGAGTTATGAGCATTTTTCATGGAGAATTGTGGATTCAACTGAAAGTATGTGAATAAGAGAGCTATGAGCATTTCTCATGGAGAATTGTGGATTCAACTGAAAGTTTGTGAATTCAGGAAGAATAAAATAAAGTTTTGAAATAGTCACTGACTATAATAATTTTGGAGTAACTGAAACTGTCGGGGTGGAAGCATAGAATTTTTCAGAGTTTTCTTATAACTTTACCTCTTGACATCAGTTCATTGAACCTAATCAAATCATATTGAAGAGCTCTACAAATTCGCCGCTAAATAAATACTTTGAGATATAAAATTAAATGTAAGCATATTTGAAGGTAATTTTCAACAATAATAATAAGGAAGCATAGAATTATTACAAAATTGGGATAATTTAGAGGGAGAAAGTATCAGTTCAAATGCGTAGGAATTGTTGCTCCATAGTTGAAAAGCGCTCCTAGCGTCGTACCATGACGTCGCTAACCAAGCAATTTTCAATTCTTATGATATGCCTGATCTCCCTTGCACACTTCTAACCATTTTACTTAATCACCCTAAGGGGAGCTGAACCCTGTGTGGCTGAGGGAATAGAACACTCGCATCCCAATGAAATGAACCGGGTTCGAATCGCAGTGATGGCTGGTCGATATGAATTCTGCCCCCGACAGGCACCGAACACAGTGCTGATGTAAAATAGCCTCAGCGGTAGACGGATCATGGGTTAAAGTCCACTTGCTGTCAGGTTAACCTCAGAAGAATTTTGTTTTTTTCCTCTCCGTGTAAGGCAAATGCAGGTTAGTTCCATCAAAAAGACCTCCATGAAGACTAATTGATACCTTGTCTTCCTGTTCTGGATTCAAAAATACAAGACCACGGAGTTGAACGTTGGTATTCGTAAACTCAAAAAATTAGTTAGGCTGTTCAACGAAGGTTATAAAGTAAAAAAATAATAAAAAAAATCGCCCTGTATGCATCATTTCTCAAATACTTAAAGATATGGTACAGTAACAAAACGATTACGCGTTTGTTACGGTTTGCAGAAATCGTTCAGGATGGTTATGATTAAAATTAATTAGTTCAGACTAACGTAAAGAACGTTCTGATTATTAATGTAGAGAAATATGGTGAATTTGACAAATGGACAGTGAGAAAAAGAAATCTGCATTCAAAAATTAGTTCACAACTTAGCCTCCAGGTGAGAAAGAACATCCAGGAGCGTCAATAACAAAGAAAGAAAGTGAAGATGCAATTTTTTTTCACGATCTAATTGCAGCTACATAAAAAGTAATTTTTTTTTTTGAAAGCTACACGGCTTTTCCTTCACGGAGAAAAAACATTCTCGTGAAATTACCGTACTGTATGATAATAACATTTCCGGTTAAAAAAAAACGTAATTTTGGTTTAAAAGAAGAAAAAAAATTATATATAATATATATATATATTCACATATGAAGGGAGAAAATTACCAAATGAATGGATATATATATATATATATATATATATATATATATATATATATATATATATATATATATATATATATATATATATATATATATATATAATAAATAAATAAATACAAGAAAACACTAAGAAAGTTAAGAAAAACAATAAGTAACATTTATTGCGCTTAAGCAGCAAGTAAACAGCACTCATTAGATAAGTTCAAAATGAAGAATAAAACAAAGAAAAATTATAGACATATGAAAAAAAGGGGGTGGGAAATAATAAGTAAAAAAAAAAAAAAAAACAATATTTTATTTAAAAAAAAAAAAAAAGTGAATTGTTAATTAAAAAACCGGAAAAAAAGCCGGAAAAAAAAGATATAATCTTTTCTTCAGCCCACACGATTATATCCGCAAAACAGAGTGCTTTCTGATATTGTATCAATAAAGCCAAAGCAAAATATATTAATACAATAGTGTGAGGAGCACTCAAAAAAATTTTTTTTATAAAATAACTACATAAAAATAGATCATAAAAAGTAAATATAACATGTAAAAACAGATAATAAAATAAAAGAAAAAGAAAAAATAAAATAAAAAGAAAAAACATTAAAAAGGGGGGACTATAAAGCGAGTAGCGAAATCATAACATAAATCATAATCATTAAATCATTCTTGAAAAATAACTGTCCATGTAAGTATTTTATGATTAATTTTACCTAAATCATTACCAGAGCGTTTCGGTAAAAATTATCAAGCTTTTGGTATTCCCATAAAACCAAGACCATATTCCGTTAATTTTAGCACATTCTGGTAATTTTGACCATACTTTCATCTGAGTGTTGAAGCCCACTTCTATGTCCTTAGGCCCATAAATTTTGTTACCGATATTTCTGTTTTTTCTTGGATTGATATAATATGGAGAACGATTTTGCAACAGCTACTGCTGGCTTTCTAAAACACTCGTAAATTAAAGGCGACATCTTTAGATCAAATTGTAAGCGTTTTATTGTAGATTTCTTTTACACGAATTCTATATAATTTATATATATTCCAAGTTGCATCGTCATTAGTCAGACAGAACGGGTAAACACTATACTAATATAATCAAGGTAAGATTAACTAATAGGGAAATAACATCAAATCTACCAGAATATGGTAAAATTTACAGTGTTTCTAGCTCTACGGAAACACCAAAAAACTCCGTAATTTTTTCCGAAGCGCTTTAGTAATCATTTCGGTAAAATAAATAATAAATAATTGCTTGATAAGAAGTAATACATTTTGATAAGTGTGGTAAAATATGTTAATTTTGTCATGGCACCTTAGATCATGGAATATATTCATTTATTCGGACAAATTTTCTTTTCAGTTTCGTGAGATTTACTAAGTGTGTGGTAATAAGAGTTATAGTTTCGAAAACCAGAATTTCCAATAAACCATTTATACATTACCAAACCGTAATTTTATCAGAATTTTTTTCTCCGAGTAGTAATAAAGAACCAAAACATAAATGTAAAAAATACCGAAAAATGGCCATTAAACTTAAAAATACATCAGTCTAGAGAATACTAGCTGAGTAGCCATTTACCTTAAAAAATATTTTTTAGGAAATATCGGGCAAGAATTAAGAATATTGTAGGGAGTTGTAGAGACAATTAGGCATGACCTCTAACTATGTTCGGGGGCCCCAATAAGGGAGGAAGGTGGGCGCACGATGTGCCCACTTAAAGCTTGGGGGGGGGGATTTTTACACTAAATAAAGCGAATAGTTTGGAGGGGAATTTAGAATTTGTCCAAGAACGCCTCCAAGAGCTTGGAGGGGATGGGGGCCACTGACCTACATGTCCTAACCTTATCCAAATTTTGTATTCTGACATATCACGTTCTATAAAATGATGTAAAAATTTTTAAGCCTCGAATTCATAAATTTTCAAAATCAAAAAACTTTTTCCACTGAATCAATTTTTTTTCAAATTCAGCATTTTTTTACTATAATTAAATAAAATAATAAATATTTACTAAAAGTTATATTTTAACTTTGAGTAAATATTTATAATTTTTTTATCTTTAGGAAAGCAGAATTATCTACAGATAGAAACAGATAGAATTATCTTTGGGTAAATGTGTGTAAAATTATGTGCAAAAATTTTTTAATTCACTGAAAAAGTTCTTAAATAGCGAAATACACAAAAAGTAAAATTAACTATATTAAAGTGAAATAATTAGTTAATTTAATTTTCAATTCGTCTAAAAAGTTCTTAAAAAAATAACGAAATACGCAAAAAGTAAACTTAACATTAAGGAGGCCATACTTTGTCCCGCTCTCTTGACCAAACTATTGTGACCATATCTCCCAAATGGCTGCTATCCCCTAATATTTAGGGGTCAGATATTTAAATCCCTCGAAAAAAGTACATTTATTCAGAGAAAGTACGTTTTTGTGTTTGAGTTCGAAACTTAAAATATCGTCTGAAACTTATTAATTTGCATATTTGAGGTCATCCCCTCGAGCCATTAAGATTGAATCCTAGAACGTGAAAATCTAATCTTTAGATCAAAAGTTATTCAAAATTTTTAATTTCTTTAGCGCACTGAAAATCAGGTATAGGCACAACTTTAAACATTAAAACATATATTGACGATATTCTAAATGTAATATTATGTGTCGTAGTAATTACGACAAAATAGTAAACAAATTATCTTGATCTAAAAAAAGAGTAGCTTCTAGAAACCTACTTATGTTTCTGACATAAATACAACCCAGCCGTCTTATATGGATTAATATCCTTCAATATCTAGTGCCAGTTATTGGCAAGGAAGGAGAGGAATAATAATGATTTTTATGTCACTTGGCTCATAATTAAAGAGTGGTAATTTCATCATGTCATTCGACTGTAGTTGGCATTTTAAGGATTGTTAGATGAACCTGAGATTAAAGCTATAATAGGTTGTATTATTTATACTAGTACAATTTAAATTTATTTTTAGTACAGTAAATGTTATAAACAACATCGTTTAAATTGAGGCATTTTGATTCAAGTTAATTCTTTCCGGTATTTGATTAAAATTGAATGACTTGTAAAAAACATTTTAGAAATCATCCGTTGTGTTTATTATATTGGTAGTGGTAGTATAAGTAGTAGTGGTGGTGGTGGTGGTAATAGTAGTAGTGGTAGTAGTAGTTGTATATATCTAGCATTATTATTATTATTATTCAAAGGAAAAATGTATAATGTCAGATTATAAAATTATAACTTTGCAGTTTTTTTTAAACTATCCCAATATGTGGCGGAGATTTTTCTGCTTCAAAAAATAAACTCAACTTACTATTATTTAAAAAATCTATTAAAAGCTTGCTATTATTTAAAAAATCTATTAAAAGCTTGCTATTATTTAAAAGCTTGCTAATAAATAATAAATTAGGTTATTCCGTATTCTTAATGCTTATCATTTATATAAATTCTTACCTCTTTTTGACAATCAAGCTTTTTTCTCTACCTACCTCTAAAAAATCATTACAATTGTTTTATTGTCAAATAAAGAAAAACAAAGATCACAGAAGTAAAAGTATTCCAAGTATTAGTTTCAACGCGAAAACAAAACAAAACTAACTTAGAATGTACGATCAAAATGAAATTTCGTACACAGAGATAGATTTCACTGAAAAAAGATGTTTAATTAGTTTTAAATATTTTTTAAGTCAGCACTTATAATTTAAACATAAATTTATTTTATTCATTGTATATTTATTCACATTCATCATTCCTATTTTTCATAAACTATATTTTAAATTTTTCTTTAAAAAAAAAGGAAGATAATTCCTAAAACACCAAAATGTTAAATTATTGATTAATATTAAAAATGAGGCAAATATTTAGCGCACTTTAAATTATTCTAAATTGAATATTATAACCGAAAGAAAAATTTATAGCCACTTTTTATAAAATGTAGATGGAGCCACTTAAAGACGATGACAAATTAACACAACATGAAATTAAAGAATTTTTGTATTTAAGACATTTTAGAGTTGTATTTTTATTGTTTTTTTATTTAAAAAAATATTAAAATAGCGTAACTTCACTTTTATGCATTAAAATGTACAGTAATGAAAATATGAACACTTGCCTTAAGAACTAAAAGTTTTTGACGTAATTAGTGATTCACGGGTATATAGTATATAGAATAAAATTTTGAAAAAACGTATTTAATTTTCGTTTAATTGATAAAATTTGTAAGCATACTTAAATTTTGAATGCAATAGGTTCTTATATGAAATCTTTTATTATTATTTTATTGTATAAATTTGTTTTCGTTTTATTGTTTTCTTATTTTATTGCTTTGTTTTAATATTTTTTTTATTGTATAAATTTTCATTATTTTAAAACTATCTTAAACAATATGCTGAGATCAAAAGAATACAAAAACATTTAATCCCGAATAAAACTGTATTTTTATTAAAAACTTTTTTTCATTAAATAAAATTTTTTTATTAAAAACTTTACCAAAATACGGAAATTGTGATGCCATTATAGTCAATTCATATTTTCCAGCTTTTAAAATTTCTTCTAATTTCATAAATTTATTTTTTTAATCGTTCTAATCCTGTTATAATTAAATTAAATCAATTATTTACATTTTATCACATATTATAAAAAGCGGATATAATTACCTTTATTCTCTTCTTAACAATTATTGCACCCGATAACTTTTTAAGTCAATAAAAATAAACAACTGATTAATTCGGTGTCGTGTCAAAATTGAATATCAAAATCGATTTTTAACTTAATTTTTCTTAAAGTTATTTTGTTTCTCTAACCACAAAAAGTTTTCGGTTACAGAGTTGTATTCAATTCTAATGATCTTTTTGGCGATTACGTTGTAGCCAGGTTATTTTAAATGTAATATTGATAACGCGGATTTGCTTTATTTTTGGCTATATTATCTACCAATTACTCGCCAAATTGTAGATTTTTTCTCTTGATCTCAGATGCCCGATTGCAAGTATTCAATTATTGGTAATTAGAATGCCTTGGAGTCAGGATTGATGTTTCTTTGTACACCCGGTGGCTCCTCAGTTCGACAGTTGGAATGTTTTACAAAAATTGTTAAATTAAAAGTTAATCTGTCTTCGTCTCAGTAAAGAGATGACTAAATATTTCATTTGGATGATTTAATATGTTTTCAAATTTTTAAATGTCTTAAGTTTGCTTTGTTAACTTTAAAATATGCAGTTTAATAAAAGCGTAATGTTTTTCTTTGATCATATCTCTGCAGTATCCTTCTTTCAATACAGAAGAAATTTTCGCTACTACCACCCACCACGATAAGCAGCGGCCAGGATAGCCTGGTTGGTAGGGCGTTAAACTCATGTTTGTGAGCTCAAATTCGAAGATTCCCTGTGTATTAAACTGGTAGCTGATGTTGTTGTTGTTGTTAATTTACGTCGCACTAGAGCTGCACAATGGGCTATTGGCGACGGTCTGGGTAACATCCCGGAGGATGATCCGAAGACATGCCATCACAATTTTGATTCTCTATGGAGGGGATGGCACCCCCGCTTCGGTAGCCCGACGACCTGCGCGTGAAGTCGAGCACTTTACGGTAGCACAGTTTAACGAGAACCCATACCTCACACCCTCGGTCCCTACGCAGACTGATCCAAGTGGTCACCCACCCGCACACTGACCGTAGCCAGTGATGCTTGACTTCGGTGATCTGCTGGGAACCGTGTCTTAACGATCAGTAAACTCTGGGACAGGTAGCTGATGTACTAGTCACTAAGTTCTGCACATAACAAATCAATAACTCTGGGAGTACTGAAATGGAGATCGATCGTTCTGTGGTTCAGATCAAAATTATGATCATTGGATGAATGAAAGAGTATGATTGGGTCAGTAGACCCCATCCCCCCAAGCTCTTGGGCACATTCACCCCCCCCCAAAAAAACATTTGCTAACTTCCCCCTTCCTTGTTAGCTTGTTGTATTTATGCACTTAAAAAAAATTCTCTCGTCTAAATTCCCCCTCCCCAAAACTATTCATTTTATTCAGTGTAAAATTCCCCCCCCCCAAGCTTTAAGTGGGCGCATCGTGCATCGTGCTCCCACCTTCCCCCCTGATGGGAGCTCCTGGATTGGACCCTCGCTGTAAAGCGGGCTGTGACGTATGTGCGACTGAAGTCTTATTCCTGGCCATAGATGGTGCCAGTGAAAAATAAGAGGCGCACCCTCTGCTTAAAAATTCCTTTAATTTCTGTAAAAGTCTTACTGGTAATGGCAAGTGTCATAAGTAACAACAATAACAATGATAAATATCATACCAATTCTTCCATGATATGTGTACAAAAATAGAGAAACGTGTTGAGAATAAAAAAAATTTGAAAAATTTGTTTTGTAAAACATAAGGGCTGATTTATATTTTATATAAAAACAAACCCAACTTTCCATATAGCCCTCGCAGGAATTTAAAGTTTACAATGAATTTTGAGCAGTTCTGAGCTTTATTTTTCAAAGTAACGTCTCCTTCCGTTTTGTTTTTTTTTTTTAGTTAGTTTAGTTGTTTAGTTTCTGTAGTTACATTTCTATTCCGGAGCATTGCACTCAAAAACTTTAAGACTTTTTTAACTATTACGTTCGAATAAATGGACGCAATAAGTTGAAATATTTTGAAGAACAATTCCACAAAATGTTCTCTAACTGTTAAAGGAAAAGAAGGAACTGTATTTTTCTTATTGAGGCTAAACTGGATTTATTTTGGGCTTTCGTATTGTTCTCCTCGAAAGTATTATTTTGTGAAAAATGTTTAACAAAATTCATCTATATATATATATATATATATATATATATATATATATATATATATATATATATATATATATATATATATATATATATATATATATATATATATATATATATATATATATATATATATATATATATATATATATATATATATATATATATATTCATATATCATTCATATATATATATATATATATATATATATATATATATATATATATATATATATATATATATATATATATATATATATATATATATTCATATATCATTCATATATATATATATATATATATATATATATATATATATATATATATATATATATATATATATATATATATATATATATATATATATATATATATATATATATATATATTCATATATCATTCATATATATATATATATATATATATATATATATATATATATATTCAACAATAAAATTGTTCTACAATAAATCATAGACAATAAATCACTGGGTTTAAATTCATTTATTTTGCATATTTTTACCTTCGATTACACTTTTTTATATTTTAAAACTTTTAATTTTTTTTATAATTTTCCTTCTCATTTTCTTTCGAAAAAGTATATTGAGAAAAGTAACCATCTTTAGTAGCACTGTACTTCTTTAAACAACATTAAGTTCTTTGAGTTTCATCCCTGCATCTAAAAAGTAATAACAATTAAAATTTTATAAAAATATTCATGTATCTATTTTTTTTGTTTATGAAAAGAAATTTTTTTAATCACAGCTAGTAGTTTTCATGAGATTGTTCTACGGCATAAATATGAAATTATTAAGAATCGATTGTTAAATTTCAAAATGAATTATTTGGTTGAAGTATAATTGTTGAAAAGTGTTTGAAAAAGCAATATGATTTAAGAGGATAGCCTAAGAGGATAAATTTATTAATTTAGCAATTTAAGAGGAAATATTAGTATTCTGGAAAAGTTAGTATTTTTTATCTGAATTCTACATTTCTCTCCAAACGTCAGCATTGACTAACATATATTGTTCATAAATTTGTGCACAGATACATTGTTCCTGTGATGTATAAAATGCCTGATAGTTTGAAAAGTTCTATTCTGAGAGAACTCATCGCGAAAAATGCTTGTGTTTTAATAGTTTACATATTTCTTACATTTAATTTATCACTTAAAAAGATCGACTTCTGTTAGTCCTGTATGAAACGTTTAATGTTAGACAACGACTTTAAAATAAGAAACAAATTTTAGAAAATTAATTATGCCCAACTAAGGGGGTGTTTTATTTCTAAAGAATTTTAAGTTCTTAAGACTCTCTATAAAATTCTGAGCACTTTAATAAAATTCTACCTCATTAGATTAAAAATGATACGAAATTATGGACATACTTCTTAACTACTAGTTGTATGATGCGTTTAGCTTTTATTTTATATTTTTTATTGAATTCAAATCCCTGTAAGAGTTTGATGATTTGTTCCAGTTCAATTTCATAAAATGCTTAGAGGTTTTTCTTCATAGGGTGGCGAGTATTAATGAAGACGAATGTGTGCCTAACGTAAATTAAGATTTATTTTCAGTGTTCTATCTATTCTGTATTTTTCCTGTTCTTAATGTTGCATTTGTATTGATCAGTATTATGTACTTATATAATGAATATGCACTATGAATTCTATTAAACTAATAGACGAATAACTACAAATAAATTATATTTTCTATAATTGGGTAAATTGTTCTTTTTTCTGCTTTTGTAAGAATTTATAATATATATGTATCATAAATAATTACCATATCATATTTAAAAAATTTATAAATAAGTAGAAATAAATAAAAATAAGATAAGGATTAAAATTTTTCTCTAAATCTATTTTATCGTATTTTATTTTACAGCCAACTTTGAACAGCCGACCCAATTCTGAGTTTACGACTACCAGATTTCAACTTCGTAACCATGTGACTTAGAAATCTGACCGATGAAGAAAAAAAATCCTAGATCAAGCATTACGATAAACATCGTGAGACACTTTTCAATGTAACTAACCCGCATTTATGTTATATCGAGGACAAAAATATAAAACCCTCACACGATAAGCCCGGCTGCAAGGGGATTCTGATCCATGGTCCTTCCATAACTGAGGATATTTTTATGTCAGCACAGTGGTCAGTGCGAACCAGGAGCAGATTTTTTATCAACCAGTCACAGCTGCGAAAACCTGGTTCACCTCATTGGGAGGCAAACGCTCTGTCCTCCGATCCACCGCGACTTAATCTACATTTTCTAATAAATCTCATTAAAAAAATAAAAAGCTCTAACGATCTTACTGCAAAAGGAAACGTTAAAAGTAATGTTAAAAACCAAGCACCCTCAGATAAATGAAAATTGTACAAGTTAGCACAAATTTCTTACTAGTAACGTCGGAATGTCGGTCTGATCGTAACTCGGCAGGGTATAATAAAGATATATTCTGTTATTAGAAACTATTTGAAATGATGAATCATCAAGCTGTGCAATATCATTGTTAGGTTCTGATAGTGAACCTCCCGGTCGGTTTGAGTGTGATACTCGTCGAAGCATTACTTCGTCCTTAGAATATGAATCACTTTTCCCTATAAAAACAAAAAAAAAATACATTTTATAATAATTGATAAAAATGGAATATCAAAAAGCATAAAACTCAGCATTTATCTAAAGCAATACAGCATAATCATGTCTTTAAACAAACAAAGTCAAAAATAGCGTCGGAAATAAAATAATTGCCTTGTTTGAGTGGTGAGAAAGTTCCAGTTTTGTTTACTTTGCGATGCATAGCCTTAACTTCTAATGAGTCTATTATTTTTTCTACATTAGCTTATTTTTTGTGTTCTGCCTCGAAGTCAAAAATAATCTGGTGCAGTACTTGTTTTAGAAAATAAAATCGGAATAACTTCGAGGATCAAGTAAGTGAAGCTAGCAATATTTTCAAAAGCCGTTAGCCCAATATTTAAAAGTATCTTTCTCAAATAATATAATTAAAGAAAACAGACAATCTTTTTTAAAACTACCTCAAGTACCATCAATAGTGCTGAGACGAAAAACACGGGGATATGAGCGAAACTTTAGTTTACTATAATTGTCTGTACGCTTTAGAAATTTCAATGCGTGTTGAACAACTTTAACAGAGACAACTTAAATATGGTGCTCAATTAAGTTACACTATCTTAAACTTGATCAAACAATGCGATGTTTCAACCTAAACATAATCAGCGTTAAACTTAATACTTTATTTAAAGTATCAAATTCCACCTTATTATGCCCATATTACGATCCGAAATTTGTACCATATCATTGTTCGAAGTACAAAGATTGCAGTTAAAGGTTGATCTGATTTTCTATAAATGTTCCAATGTCTCTTTTAACGTTATTTTTCAGCAAAAAAGTAAATAACCATTAAAATATATATATCTAATAAAAACTATAGCTGAATAAAGTTAATTTTGGCCATACATTTTTAAAAAATTGGTAAATATTGACCATTGAACCATTGGATATAGCATTGAACCACAAATAAAACTCAGCTTCAATGTGAAAACCACTATGCAGGGTAAACATTAAATCATAATAACACTCATCCGTTTCCTGAAAACCAGACGAAAATCACTGCCCTAAAATAGACATTTAGTCTTTAAAATATTAAGAAAAATAAAGAGAAACAAATTAAAGTATGATGATGATGGTACCTATCCCTCTGAATCTGAATCATATCAGATCAATGAGTTCGCTTAACCTAAATACGTCCAAACCATACATAAGTGCTTTCAGAAGGTTTATGCTTATTAAGTTAACGCAGTTAGGCTGATCTTGTTAGGTGAGTTCGACTACTTTAAATACCTTCAAACCATACATAGCTCTCTTTGGAATGTACTCGAGTAACAAGCTAACGCAGTATATCAGTTGTTGCGTTACAAAGTGAGTTCATTTATTTTAAATACCTTCAAATAAATCATAGCTTTCCTTAGGATGTCCTCGAGTTCTAAGCTAACGTAGTACATCAGTTGTCCTTTACTTCAAAGATCTTCAAACCATACATAAGTCTCTTTATAATGTTCCTGGAATACCAAGCTAACTCAGTATATCAGATGTTGCGAAGTTAGTTCATTTACTTTAAATACCTTCAAACCATACATAGGTCTCTTTATAATATGTTCAAGTACCAAGCTAACGCAATAAATCTGGTGTTGCAAGGTTTCATTTACTTTAAATAGCATCAACCCATACATAGGTCTCTTCAGAATGTCCTAGAGTACCAAGCTAACGCAATAAATCAGGTATTGCGAAGTGTGAGTTCATTTACTTTAAATACCTTCAAACCATTCATAGGTCTCTTTAGAATGTCCTCGAGTATTAAGGTAACACAGTATATCAGGTATTGCGAGGTGAGTTCATTTACTTTAAATATCTTCATACTATTCATAGGTCTCTTAAGAATGTCCTCGAGTATTAAGATAGCGTAGTATATCAGATGTTGCGGAGTTCGTTTACTTTGAATACTTTCAAACCATACATAGGTCTCCTTTAAAAGGTCTTACCAAGTTAACTCAGTTAATCAGATGTTGCGAAAGGGCATCTGCTCCACTACACTTGGTGCAAACTGAAAATGTCTTAACACCATGTTAAAATATGGGGATCTTATAAGTATATATTAAGGTATAAAAAATACAACATCATACTTGTGTTCGAATTGATTTTTTTCTTGTTTTTCACATTTTTTGGTTAATTCAACGCAATGAAATAAAAGTCTACTTAGGTAAAATAAATAACCAGATGAGGCATTACTAACGCGTTGTTTAGGTGTTAATGAGACATAGGCGAAAATGTTTGAGATTTTTGCGAAGCATTTTCCACCACTTAGCAAATATCATATTGAGTGTACTACCGAGATATATTATATTAATACAATTATAATAGTAATATTATATTGAGTGCTTGATAATATATTGTGATAAATATCAAGATAATAAATTAATAATATTGTAAAAAATTCCTTAAATGTAAATAATTACGGATCCAATTATTGTAAAAAGTACTGGCACTTAGGTTGCCAGTACTTTTTACCGTAAATTTCATTTTTACCGGAACATGTTACGGAACAAAAATCGGATGTATTGTAATTTTTATAGTAATAATTACCGTGAAATCGCTGAATCCCTCTTAACAAATTAATATTGCTGTAAAAATTACGATATAATATTTTATGGTGAAATGAATGATGCATCCAAAGCATCCAAAGTACCAGTACTCTAAAACGTAATTTGATCCAAAATTTTTTACTGTATAGCACAGCGTGATATCATACAAAAGTGAAAGTCAATAACTCTAATGAAACGCCTGGCGTTATAAAGTAATATTTAAATAAATAAAAGAATAATAATTTTTTGATTATTTTTTCCTGAAAATATTAAAACAAAAGTTACCAAATCAGGGTATTCTTATGTGTTGAATCAAATAACAGTGAAATGTTACCTAGTCATAAAAATTAAATTTGAATAAAACAAAAACCAATATAATTTTTATATAAATTAGAATTATAAATTAAAAAGTATAAATTTTTACATAAATTTCATATTATTAAGATTTTACGCTAGAACACTTTTCAAATGATGTGCTTAGTGGCTTAGCTTGGTATCGAGAGCAGCAACCATGTTTTGTAAAGCAAACCACATAAGACTAAAATAATGAAGGATTTAGAATCGCATTCAATAACTCTCTCAGACAAGTTTATCAACACACAAGATAGACAAGTGGTTAGACTACAAAGATTTTGCCCTTCTTTATTCCTTAGAATAAACTTTGTTCTTGGAGGTCAAATTAAACAAGTAGTCAATTTACAAGGCTAGTCGACAGGTCAAGTTTCGTGATATTTGCAATCTACGTTCGAATTCTATCTATAGATCTTTCTTTCTATCAGATTTAAGTATAAAGACAATTCCGACAGACAGAAACAAAAAACATGAAATTTGATATTATTTACTTACCAGCAAAAATTCTAAGCACTAACAGGTCAAAACACACTAAAACAATAGCAAATTTCATTTTCTCTATTTAAAATTAAACTAACCGTTTAAAACTTAGAGAAAGAAAGAAATTTGTCAAGTTATGCGTAACAAGATATTTAAATAAAAAATCAAGATCATGATTTATTAATTCAGTCATCAAATTTGCTATAGGTGATATTTAACAAAACATCAAGAAAGATTTCTACTTTAAAAGTAACTATTGTTCTTGTGTCTAATTAATTATTTTTTCAAACATTTCTCGTGATATAAGAATGAATTCCTTAAAAAATTGATCGTAATGAAGAAATAAATTGTGTTATTTCCTTTTCTCATTGAAATAAATTATTTCCTGTTAGATTATTTTAAGTTTTAACTTAATTAGAAAAATGAAAATTTGGAATTACTTGATTTGTGCTTTTGTTTTTCACATTAGCTTACGTAGCACAAAGTACCCTGCCTTTTTTTATTTTTTAAGAGTTTTAAATTCAACTATAATTTCAATTCATTGAATGGTAAGTAAAGAAAATTAAGTTTTACTCTATAAAGCGAAGTCATTGGACAAAAGTTACTTATCCGCGCCAGAGAACTGCAAAATAATCAAATACTATTATTGATACCAATTAATTAGTTCTGGTAATTAGCACTACTTATATGATGGAACTTCACGCTATTTTTAATAGATACCAATTATGGTAACAGAGAAATTACTGTAGGCACTTTGGTAATAGTTAGTTCTTCCTTAGGATTCAGTTATAGGGATATGTTCGGGAAAAAATAGCTTGATTGATTTAAATTTCGAGTATTACGAATTAACCTTGAGCAACAGCATCATGCCAAATGATACTGATTGCTATTACTCTTCTTATTACTTTGATGCTTATTACTTCTTACTGATTGCTAATCCATGAGATGAGCATATGAAAAAAATATTTTTTTCTACACATGATGACGTAAAAATAAATATTTTAGCTTTATTAATTGAGTCAGAATAGTTCTTTCAGGTTTGTGCATGATTTTGTGAGGTTGATCATAGCTGTAGAATAGTGAATTGCTCGATTTCAATTCTATCTTGAGACTTTTGTCAGAGCTCGACCCCGTTTTATATTCAATTAAATTTTGCGCAGAATCCCATAGGATTTTCTACATACATTATACATGGATCATTAATACATTATGCATTTGACCTTAAATACATTTGACCTCAAATCGAGATTTACTGCCTTTATTGCTAAATTTTCTAAGATGAGGAAATATTTGAAAAAAGCAAAGTGCAACTTTTAAAAGATTTAACTATTCTAGAGGCTAAAAAGCATGAAATAAAATAATGTTTGAAAAGTTTAAACAGCAATTTTCCTATGGTTCGGCAAAAAACTGTAGTAAATAGAATATTGGGTGTAATTACTAAAAATCTACTTAATGTAAACTCAATTCATTTTCCAAATACTGTGTGTTATAAGAATATCTTATCAAAAACTTGTAAAGAAAGTTTCAATGTCCGGGGTGTTACTATTGTTATCCAAAAACCACTGCCTTTTAACCATTTTTCTTTAAATATTTCATTAGAAATTCTTTCCACACATTTTATGACGAAATTTATCTAAAATGACCATAATGTCTGAAAAATTAACTGAGACTATATCAATTCTTATAAATTGCGCCCAATATTTTATTTCTTATTTTTTCATGCAGAACCAGAGAAAAGTTGGTATTTAATTTTTTTTAGATTATCAATCAATCAATGAATTTACTGACATTTGCTAAAAAAATTTGTGGATGCAAAATTTAGCAGGAAAATGATAGATATAATGAAAATAAATATGTATCTGCTCTTCGTTCTGTGTCAACTGACTCAAATATATTGATAGTATTACAGGGATAAGTTGGATTTATGGCAAAATGCTGAAATTATATTATTTCGTCTTACAAATGCTGAAAGATTCTATCAATGAGTCACTTAATTTTGTCAGCTATTTTAACTTGAGTTTTGCTAATTTTATAATATTGTGCATGTTAAAATAATTATTGCTTTCCATGCTATGCCTATCTAAACATAGTCGTATACCCGGATGCGCTGTGGGCCAGAAGACTTTGAAGATCTTTGGCCAAAAGTCAAAAATTAAATTTTCAACTAAAATATGTGTAGGCAGTTTTAATATAGTCCATATTAAGTATTCATAATCATTCCAAACATTATAATTTACGTTTTGAACCGACGAGAGTACAATGTAATGAAAAATATGTTACAAAAAATTTTAAATGTAACTTTTACATTTTTATCTCAGAAATATATATAGGAATTTCACCTTACTGTTACATTTTTATCAGAGTAATTAGTCTGAAATTACAGTACAATTTTTCAATTTGTTGGATTATTTAATACTCTTGACAAACTTATAGTTTATATCTCATCATTAGACATTTTACAATGTTTGAATGACTTTCGAAACTTAGTTCCAAAAAGTTCCACGAGGTAATTAGCTAAACTTTTTTTACTGTCTTCTTTGATGTTTCTTCCTTCGAAAAAACCTGCTCCATTTTGCCCGCATTGCAAGGTGGACAAAATATACCGAAAAACAAAAATTACTTTTTTTTTATGTTTTCGCGTTATTTTGTAATTAATTCGCGTTATTTTGTAACATTACTTCGGAAATATAATTTGCTTTTCATTTTTAATATAAAATTACGAAAATTATTATATTTTCATTGCTTTATTTAATTATTTAAGCGGACTATGTTATTTTTTTTATTTTTGCTCGCCATATTTCAGCCGCCATTTTGTTTTTGTTTTTTTGTTTTTATATTTTTAGTGTAGTTCAAAATTTCAACTATGAATTCAATTTACCTGCACATATGAGCCCCCAAATTTTGAAACAAATTTTATCGAAATACTAATTTTGGCCACGAAACCTTAGATGCTGGCCCACTGTGGGATGCAGAGACCTTCAAGCCAGGCAGTGGCCACTTTAGATTATTTTTCACCTGAGTTTATTTTTATCTTCTTATTTTTAAAAAACAAATAAACAAAGGGGAGAAAATTATTGAAACTTCTTTGTAAAACATCTCCGAACTCGTTTCTAATAGAAATTAAAAATCTGAATTGAGAGAACAATGCAAAGAACAAAAGTTACATAATTTGTTTTTGATTACCTGATTACAGGTGAAACTGCATAAGAACTTAATTAAATAATTCCAACAAATTAATATCCTAACCAATAAACTAGTTTTTTTTTCAATTTTATATTAATATTTAAAAAGAAAGTTGTCGAAACTAGTGATAGTTGTCGAAACTAGTTGAAAATGAAAAACAAATTTTAAGAAATTTTCGTTTAGAAGCTATTCTATTACAATTGTAGGAAAAGAGGACGGACCATGAGAATACAAAGCCAATCTAGAGAGTTTTTTTTCTAAATAAAGTCTCTTTTTTTTACAACTATTGTCTTAAAATTGTCATTCCAAATGTTAAAAAATAAATAAATGAATAAAAATAAAAATTCAAATATACACTTTCCGAAATAAAACTCTCACTTTTGACTATTCAGCTATCCTTGAGCAGTATTTCGCTAACTTTAAGAATTAATTTTGATTTTAACGTTAACTCTAACATGTAGGACGAAAATGTTTCCTCAACTCGAAACCTCTTCGTAGTGCATTGTGGGAGATTGTTAACTAGAATGACGAGACTAGAATAAAGAATACACAATCGAAAATAAACTAATGAATTGAACTGACCGGTTTGCATGGAGGTCAAGAAGTTCTTGTACCAGGAAGGTCCGGAGTTCGAATCCCTCTTCCGGTAATGGTATAATTTATCTAGCAGTTCTTGTTGTGTCGTGCCGTGTATATGGTGCCCAAGTTAAAATGATTGTTTAAAAAGTTAGGCACTGAACGGCTTATTTTGGGAAGAAAAATAGAATAGAGAAATATTTCTCTAATTTTGACAAAATTCAGTTCCTCGAAGAAAAAATTATAGTTATTTCGTTACTTTGACGAAATTTTTGCTTGGAGCATATAACAGAAAATCATTTTGTCAACAACGGAGAAACTTTCGTGATAATCGAGTATCCATTTTTTACAGTGTATATTAATAACCAACTATTGCAAAATATGATATAGTTAAAACAGTATAGATGTGCATTTTGCATAATCAATGAATTCGTTTTTATTGTAAGTTAAATAAAAGGACTCTAAATATCTTTAACATTAGCAAAAACTTTAATGATAATTTAATAGTTTAATCAGTTGGATTAGCAGTTATACTATACTTATTCCAAACTATTGAATAGATCCTTCAGTTTTTTTCAAAAACATTTGAATTTATTTATATAGAACTAGAAATGCAACCAATCACTAATGAATAAAAGTTTTTTCAAAGAAGTCAGAGTAATTCTTCTTTAATCATCTTCATGGAATTTACTAATTCCATTTTAATTAGCTGTCAAAATTTATATTTTCCTTTAATGATACTTCTTAACGAAAAGTCTTTTTGAAACTTTAATACCCGAGAAATATTTTACTTAAATTTCCTTTTTTTCGTTCGAAGGAAGCTCATTAGATGTAATATTCAGAATCTTTTCCTTTTTAAAATTTCAAAGAGAGAATTATGTTTCGTAAAAAAATAAAATCGCTTTAAATTTATTTTAAGAGCATATTTCGAATATTTTATTTATTTTAATTTTTAATTCATTAAGTATTTACATAATTTAAAAAATTATTATTTTTAAGAAAATAGTCATAGTATATGTTTATTTATGCATGCACTGAGAAAAAGTACGGTGAAAACTACCAAAATATGGTAAAATTTTCCTGGTTTTTGGCTCTATGGAAAAAATATAAAGCTCGGTAGTTTTTAAAGAAGAAATTTGGTAATGATTTGCATAAAATTAACAGCATGGTTTTATTTATAATATGTAATAAAATTTGGTAATTTTATAATGATACCTTATAGTATGCCATAAAACTATTCATTTGGTTCAATTTACTTTTCTGTTTTATATTTTTTGCTTAATATGTGGTAGAAAACTATAATTTTGAAAACCATAATTTTCTATAAGCCGTTATCATACGAACGGAAAAATAACTAAATGAAAAGTTTAAATACGGTCATAAACCCAAAATATAGTTTCCTTTTTTTTTACCAGAAATGTTATTTCCCTACAGTACAGTAGTTTTACCAGATTTTTTTTCTCCGTGCGTAAAGAGAGAAATATAATAGACAATAACACTTTTATAACTTTTGACTAGGGATTAGGGACTAACATTAAATATATTAACTAATTTGAGTAGAGGACATTTTAATTATATTTTATTAATGACTGATTTTCTATGCCTGCTTTAGTAATACTTATTAATGTTGTATTAATTATTAATTATTAATGTATTAATTAATTATTGGAAATAAATTTTACAACATAACAAATAGCACTAAAAAGAATTGCAAACAGAGTATAAATATTGATTACCTAAATCTATCTTATTATTTTAAATCAAAATAAGAAATTCACTATGAAGTTGCTTTAAAAACATTCCCAAACAACGATAGTTTTAACGTTTATATTCGACTACTCAGTACATTCGATTCATAAGCAATTAGTAAATCCTTAAAATCGTTTATTAATGTTGCAACATAAAAAGGCATTATTGACGGTCAAAATATAAATATGCATTATTAATAAACATAACATAAAAATACATTTTTATAACATTTCATAAATACTTGTAAATTAAAAAATTTCCTCTTATTTTTACATCTAAATGATCATTCATTTATATTTTCCTTTTCATGACTAAACAAAAAATTTATATCTTTTGTAAATTAAGTTAAATCTGGAACTTGAATGCTATACAATTTGCATAAAACTAGGTTAAGAGAAAAAAATTCATTGTACTTACTTTTGGCAACAAGGTTGACAAGGCGGAAATTAAACTTCCGTTGGAAAACTTTTACGAAAGAGTGTTTTTTAAAGAAAAAACCGTATCCTAAAAGATTATTCAAAGTTTTTTTATTTTTTTTTTTTTTGGAAATATCTTAAAGTATTCTTATAAACTAGCGCCATATTTTACTCGTTTTGTTCAAGCGATAAAACTTCCGTTTAAAATAGCAATTTCCGATTGACTGGGGAAAAAAACAATTTAAAAGCTTCGACTTCTTTATTATCATAAATTTCAAATACAGAAAAACAAATTTAAAATCACAGCTTTTTTTAAGGCTTCCGTTTTATTTGTGGAGGAAAAGTAGAAACGAAAATCTTGTGAGGGTGTTTTTTTAAACCCATTTTGTGTGCGCAGCTATCAAAGTTTAACTCCAGCTTCCAGCTAAGAATAATATTGTTGTTTCTAATGACACTTGGGCGTTCCAAGTTCTCCAGCCATAATCCTTTAGCGATTTAAGTCAGGATGATAAGCCTTTTGTTTGAAACGAGAGCACCGCAAAGGTGAAAGTAGGTCTAGACTCAGAATCTCATTTGTGAAGCTACTCACTCTATTTAGACATAAATCTGAAGGGGGTGAAAATATTCTCCTAATACCTGTACGCATGGTACTGCTCAGTGCTAACTACAGGACTTCCGATTCCAAAGACTTTAGTACGTATTACGTACTAAAGTCTTTTAGTACGTACGTTTAGTACGTATACGTAATCGGTGGGTCTTAGCGAAGTCCAGGATCGAAACCCGGCCCCCCTGAACCAGAGTTCGATTCTCTAACCACTGGGTTAACACGGCAGCTATCAATGTTACCTTGTAATTCTGACCACAAAGTAGAAGGCAATAGGTTTCAAGCATTGTGGCAAACTCGATTGCCTTGATTGATTGTTGATTGATTTTTTGATCGAACTGTTTCAAAATCAGTTCTTGAATTCATATCATAAATAACATTTTGTTACTTCATAGAGAAAAAAATCTGGAAAAATTACCACCGCTAATGTATAATAATTCTGTAATAATAAATCTGATAAAAATAAATAAATAAATAGTTATGGTTAATAAAAACAAAATGCACGGTATTTAAACCATTTATTTAGTAATTTTTATGTTCGTTTGGTGACGGTTTACTAGAAATTCTAGTTTTCAAAATTATAGCTCCAGTGAAAAATGCAAAACTGAAAAGTAAATTTAACCGAATGAACTGTTTTTATGCCGTCCTCTATGATATCATTAGAAAATCACTAAACTCTTTACTTTTACCAAATTTTATCACCGAAAATAAATCGAAGTATTATTGTTAGTTTTATTAAAGTGCTTCGTTTAAAACTACCGAGCTTTGCGGTGCTTACATAGTGCCAAAAATAAGATACATTTTACCATATTCTGGTAGTTTTGTCCTAACTTTTAATTTTTAATATTAGAAGTTTGTGAATAAAATTTTTGTTTTGCCACTTTATTGAAAGGTACAATGAAGCTGCTGAATGCATGTTCTGTAAAAAAAACATGCTGCTGTTTATTACAAAATCATTCGAGTTTTTAAAAACATTTTATCGCCTGCAATTTGTTTTTTTTTTTTTTATTTCCAATGAGCTGCACAATCGGTCTTGCCGATGAGCAGACCTAGTGCGTTCTCCAGAGGTGGTATCCACTCTTTCAGGACCACCACAATGGGTGAGATACCGTTGGTCATGTTAATTTGGACGTCTAGTTTCTGCCACACTAGATGGCAGCACCGAGACTCTATTTGGACGCTAAAGTGCACTAGGAATTTAATTTTGCCGGAAATGCCAAGAGCCAATAAGGCACTCCAGGGATCTTTTACATGCCGCATAATCATACGACATGGCCGCTGAGGATTTTCTGCATCCCGAAAATCCGGTGTCTGGGCCGGGGATCGAACCCGCAGACTTGGGCTCAGAAGGCCTGCAATTTGTATATTCATCCAATTAGAGCAGCAATTTTTTTTTTCATTTCAGATTAAAACCTTCCATTTTTGGAAGAAATAAGAATCCAGTAATCATTTTGATATTTTATACAACAGATTGATGAAACTCTCCATATTCGTTTATAATATTGATAATTTATCTGTTAAAAAAGAAAATCAAATTTTCTGTAGTATTTATAGTGTTTTATTGTATGTGTTTCAATGTATCCCGACATACGAAAAAAATAAACACTTTCAGACCTGCAATATTTACCGCACCTCAAAAAGCTCAGAAATTTTTGCGGAAGAGCATTAGTAATGATTTTGGTAAAATTAACAATGGAATTTGGCATTTCAATATTTATTTGAGAGACCTGGTGGTTGGCTTACGTGTGTATGGTTACTCGATCTTCTTTTTACATCCGGGAAGTAAACAGGCACTTTTATGAAACTTTTTTTTTGTCTCTTGACTCCCAGCACCATGCAGTTTTGGTTATAGTTAAGGTTGATTTTGTTTGAAATTCGGCAAGTACGTGGTGGAAACGTTCCCATGATAAAGGTGGTATTTTATGACAGTTGTTTAGCTAAACTCTATGTCTACCAATGATAATAAATGCTATGTCTACCAGTGATTGTAAAATGATAAATGAAGTTAATGCTGGAAGGCTGCCAACGAGCTCAAACAAAAATGCGGCGACTGTAACTGAACTCTTAAACTCAGATCTTCAAGTAAGTGCTGATTAACGCCTTCCTTCTTATTCACTTAAAGATCACGGATGATCTTTCCTCTCCTATTTCTTGTGCCCGTGATATTTCCGGGCCAGACCATTCAAAAGTAATGCACCAATAAGTTTTAAATATATCAATCTGTTTTGTGCCCGAAATTGTTTTAGTTCTTATTTTACACACTAGATGGATGCAACAAGCAATTTTTAATGCAACTGCAGATAGTTACTTTATTTTAAACTAGATGTCAGCATTAGCCAATAACCTTATATATATTTGTGATTTGTATTGTATTTTGTTCTCTTAGCTCAGCTACTTATGCTCTTTCTCTATAAACGTGGTTTGTATTCTATGACAAAATAGCGAAATAGTATTTTTAATATTGTGTACGTTATGGAGTCAAAGTTACATGGACATATGGAGTTTTAAATTCAAGGCTAAAAAAAATTTCAAAAATCAAAAATACATGTATTGTACACACACTTTTTTTTTTAATTTTCAGTACAAAACTAAGCACTTTAATGACTTTTTCTGAAAGCTAAACTGGCTGTATTTTGAGCTTTGTCTTATAAGCATCTTCAGTTTTTTTACGAATAATTCCTCGAATTGTGAAATTAACTTAGTTCGGGAAAAAATATTCGACTTTGTTTTAAAAAAAATAGATCCTTTTATTTAAATATATTTATTTTTCACATCTTATTAGTTTGAAATTACTCAGCAAACTTTTTATAACTCCTCTCATCCATCAAAAAATACATATTAAGCATAATCAGCAACATTTGCAGCGCAAGCAGTGCTACAAATAGCGCAATTTTGAGTCTCCTTCCAGGTTCTGAAAAGAAGAAAAAATTTCAGATTCAAAATAAAATATAAATAAAAGAAAAACTTTATATTAAAACATAATTAGAGGTATAATCACAAATTGCTTTTGAAAAACTTTTCAGTGACACAACCGACACTTGTATGGGAAAATTTTCATTTATCACCTTTAAAAGATATTCGATATCATGCAGTATAGTCCTTAATAACAAAGAAGATGCCTGAAATATCCCGGACAAATCAGACTGATGTCTCACAGTTTATTTTTATCACTCATATATAATCAAATATAACCTAAAATCTGTTTTGACCTTTTTTTCTTTCCAATGGCACATTAAAAGACAATTGGATATCAAAAAGGTAACAATAAATCTATAAATGAGAGCGAGCAGTCCAGTAGCGTTCTCAGATTGATGTCCGACGAAGATCAGGGCATCTAAAGAGATGCATCTCTTCTTGGAGATAACACTGGATAGAAAAATGATCAGGAACCAAGTTGATGCGACGTAGATGTATATTCAAGCAATCCTGTTCAGATATCAGACGAAACATGGCAACAGATTTCATCTTAGGACACTGAGGGATATTGAGAAATTGTTTGCGTAAAGGTTATTAGCTGATTTCTTGGCCAAGAAAGGAACAACTATTGCCCAAAAATCTCGTTGCTCTATCTCTCTGCACTCATTTAAATTGCTGGTCCGAAACCAATTCCGGAACATGCTCTCAGACAATTTCCGTAAAAGCAATATACACAAAACCTGGTTCAACCACATTTTAACTATCCCAAATCATCCCAGGTTTAAGGCACTCGCTTTCTTTAGACTTGTAACGGGCCATGACTGTCTGGCCAAACGCCTTTTTAGTATAAACATTTTTTACTGTCCTAAATGTAAGCTCTGTCGCCTTGGGGAGGACATGGACTTGCCCCTTATTTCCGTCTGTCCTGCGATCATCTCCACTACTGTGTGTGGACGCTACTGGGAGGCTAGAGCCCGTATGGGCTAAGCATGTCACTATTCATTCAATTCTATTTATCTCTTCTTAGCTTGTTTTAATTTTATCCTTTTTGTTCTTTTAAATTGGCCTGCCGTTGGAAATTAAAAAAAAAGAAAAGGTTTCTCGGAATTGAAATTTTGCGTTCCTTGCGGAAAAGTCCGAGAAGATGTTCTTTATTTGACATTACTAAAAGGTAGTCTGGAATTATATCTGTGGAGGACAAAAGCCCCCTTTTTCACCAGGAAATGTATCGCCCCATTTCCCTGGATTCCACAGTGGGTCGGAATCCCTTTGAGAACTGTCTTGTTATTACAGTCAAACCAGTCCCTTACGGTAACCTTGCGTCGAAATTTTCTTTTTATTGCAACGAAAATGTTTCAGCTAAAAACCTTTTTTCAATAAAGCAAAAATATTGCAGTTTTAAAACTTTCATCCTAAAATGATTAAAAACCATTTTTTAAAACTTTTTTTAAAAAAATATTGTCACTTAGGTCCGTAATGACGTTTAATCTGACGTCACACTAGCGATAGGATCAAATTGCATTGTCCATTAAAATTCATGACAAGGTAGATTTTAGCTGAGCATACAAGACTTTGTGAAAAGAAACCTTATAATGATCTAGATTTAAGATTATTTTAACTTTGAGACTAGCTTTATTAAAGGATTTCTTCACGCTTGAAAACCCTAAGTCAACCTCGATTTAAGGTTTTTATACAGAAGGTTGTTTTCCAAGGTTTTGAATAAGGGTAATGTATTTGGAATAGAGCAGATTGTCACAGATCTAGTTTTAAGGTTCGAAGGCTTACACGTAAACCGTATTACAAACCTTTTTAGGTTTACATTAAAAGGATTTGTTGACCTTATTTTGTTTTCTGGGAGTAGAGAAAAATTAAGCAACTATTGATGGTTAAAGTTCTAGAGCGACTAGCTGCATCAATTGCTTGAAGTTCGGCTTTTGAATCAGATAATAATACAACTTCTGAAATGCAATCTATAAGATTTCCAATAACAGCGTTCTCACCACAATACTTTTTCCATTTCCTTCAACACATGAAGAGTTTCCGAACTCTCCAATATGTGACCCTGGGCTATTGAAATACGATACTCTCATTAACGCATAGGTGGCTTAGCAGCACCATAAAGCTGTTAAACTATCCTCAACGTCCAGTTAAGTTTCTTTTTTCAAGATTTTGTAACAATGCTAGTTATAAAAGATTAAGAAAACCGTTTATTTTTGTACTCATGATTTCTTAACCATACTATAGTCGTAAACGGTTTCAAAACCATAAAGATAAAGCGTGTTCAGCACCGCAAATTACTTTATTACTTTTTTTTGTATTTTCAAGTCATTGTTTGATATTTTATATTCACCCGCATTTATCGTTTTCCATTTTCCAAACCTTTAAAATCAATGATCCCATGAAAAACGATCGATCAAGGTTCCACTATTTTAATATGAAGTTAGTTATAAGAATTCATTGAGTTCAGTCGGACTTCTATTTAACGAACTTCCATTTTTCGAATTTCTCTATTTTGCGAATTTTTTGAGGAACCAAGAACATTTTGGAAATTTCTGCGTAAAATAACTTCCAAATTGCGAAGTGAATTTTTAATTTAACAAATTTTTCTTTGAGATCCACTTTCCCTATTTAAAATTATTTTGCAGTTATAATTTTATACAGCAAATACAGTCAAAATTTCATGCATTAATTCAGCTGTTTTTAGTTGAAAATGTAGGTCGCATGATAATGTAACAATGGATAATGTTCTTGTTTTAGATGCAGCTTTCTTTTATGGTTAAGACTTATGATTTATAAAATAAATAATAGATACTAGTTTACAAGATAAAGTTGTATCAATGGTATCAAGGTGTTGTTTAAGCATTTTAAAAGGCGATTTTCTATTTAACGAATTTTCCATATAACGATCTTATTATCGGTATTTATCAACTTCGTTAAATAGAGGTTCGACTGCATTATTTTTCTAATTTTCACAAAATAGCAAGTTTTTTTTATATATTAGATTAAAGAAGAATTTAAATTTCCTGTTCAGTTTTCTCCTGTAAAATAAAAAGTTCAAATTAACACATATGTCTTACATTTCTTAAGATGTGGAAGCTGTGCATAGTCTGATGGGTTAGGCAATTTTTGTTCAACATGATGTGAACCGTCACCGACTTGGTGATTTGAGTGTGATCCTTCTGGTGCAGGACTTGCTTCATGATCTGCATAATAGTCACTTTTTACTAGAAGAGAAAAATAATTACTTTTTATAACTGCTTTTAAAAACACAATATCAGAAATCTTAAAATATAATGTTTGTCCAGGGCAAAATATTAATTTAATTGAGTGCTTGCACTTCAAGAAGAAGAAGATCACGAATACCCATCCATGTGACCTACGACGTCAGCGCCAGCTGATCATTTATGAGTAAAATGGAGTGTTAAAGTTGAGCTAAGTTTCTAAACATAAGTTAGAATGTTAATTAACGCGAAGTTAATTAAATACAGAGTCGTATCGTACATTGAAATTGCAGAAATATAATTATTTCTCGTCTACGCCTTTTACTTGACTTAGATTTATTATTTGTTTACTAGGAGGCTCCGCCCCCTGCTCTCTAATGCTCGCCAACTCCTGAACCTGAATTGAACAACCTGATAATGCTCACTCTGGTTAATGTTTCCGTTTTTAAAAGCGCTATATGTTGAGCCACCTCATATAGATTTGCCATGTGACATTTTTAGCAGCAATCATTGGTCGATTTTCTAACGTTGCCATTCGGGGAGTTGTAATGAGGCTTATTTTTGGTGCCGTGTAAGAGAAATATATATATAGATGTGATAATTTTTGTTCTGCACACCTGGCAACTTCGATGCATAGTTAATTTGTTTATGTTTGACATGGTTTCGTGCCTGTCTTTGTATTAAGTAAGAAATTTGTAGTGAAAAAAATTGAAATATTTGTGAAGGAATTATTGTGAAAGAATATAGAATATCTCATTTAAGAGAATTGATGCTTGACGGACTTGATTTACACAAAATAGAACGGAAAGCACAGTTGCTAACGTAAACAAATCCCACGTTTCAGCAAACGATCTGGATCGATATGCCCACTCTACGTCGCTTGCAGGCATCCCATTGTTCAAATTGTCCAAAACAGTTTCACAAACTAGTGATGCCATCATATTTATCTTAACTATTTGACAACAAAAATATATTTCTGTGATATAGAGTAAAAAATTTCAACACTAAATGTACTTCGTAGAAAAGGTGAAAGAATTAAAAGCAAAATATAAGGGGAGAGTATTTCCTCAGGAGAATTTAGGTTTCTCACTAAGAATATATTAAATTTGTGGTGGTCATGGATTTAAAAGGTTACAATAGGGTCGTATGCCTTTATCTATACATAGGCGTAGTTAGTGTGGGGTTGGGGTTGGTTGGTGCCCAGTTCAATATCAAATATCTGACTTTGTTTAAAATTCAATTTCTCAAGAACTATTCGACCGATTTCTTTCATATTTAGTATTTTGTTACAAAACATTACATTCTTAAAAATGATGTAAAAATTTTTATATCTTTTAATTCGAAATGTTTTTGATCATTATTAAATAAAATAATAATTAATAATTATTCAAATTTATTTAATTTGCCTGGTTAATTATCTTTGGACAAACAAATTTTATAATTGTGTGCAAAGAATTTTTCAATCCGCTTAAACATTTCTCAAGATTTGTTAATTACGCAAAAAGTAAAATTAACATTAATGGATCCAAGCTTTCGATCGCTCTCCTGACCAAACTATTTATTATTGTAACCATTTTTACCGGATTACGGCTACCCTCCCCTCAAATTTTGAGGGCAAGAAATCTAAATCAGTCAAAAAAGGGGCATGGTAAGTGAAAGTGTTTGATTTCATAACTTAAAATATCGTCTGTGCCAATTGATTAGCACATTTGAGATCACCTCCTTCAATCTCCAGAATTCAATCCTGACACGTGAAATTCCGATCATAAGATCAAAAATAAATCAAAATGTTTCGTCTTTTTTTTGCACACTGTGCATGTGCTTAATTTTCACAGAATATCTGTGATTTTTGTAACACAGGAGTCAATTGCAGTTATAAGACGATTCCTCACTAGTTGAGCAAAACGTACCTCAAAAACCTGCTATAGAGCAGAGATAGAAAACTGCCATAGGTGTTTTTAAAAAATGCTTTGATATGCTCAAGATTTAATCACATTATGGTTGAATTATTTCTAAATATTATGGCTAAACTTCAATACTTCTATACATAATAATAAAAGCGGCTGTGTGTGTGTGTGTGTGTGTGTGTGTGTGTCTGTAATCACAATATATGGCCCAGAAGCCTCGCCCGGGCACGAAACTCGGCCCATAATTGTGTTTTGACATAATGAAGAAGTATTTTTTTTCTTTTTCAAAAATTTTGATTAGTTATTTAGTTATCAGTCTTTTTGTAAGTCTATGCTTTTCGTCTGCTTTTTCGTCTTCAAAGAGCCATATTCAAAAAACTATTAAAAAATGCATATACTTTTCCCCACTCTTATAAATGTATGCTAATGCGAACCTCACAATTGAAATATTAATTTTCGACAACTTAAACCAATAATATACGAAGTAATTAATAATTTAATTGTAAAGTTCGCATTAGTCTACATTTATTAAAGTGGAAAAAAGTTTAACTTTTGTATTAAAAATGTGGCAACATATTCGATACGTAAATAGAACGCTTCGCTTTGATATATTTGTCGCTGTTCATAATTGTTATAATAAGTTTTTCTTCTTCTTTCCACGCTCTATTTTTTTTCTTAAGCGAAGACGATAATTTTTATAGCGATATTGTAGTACTTTGTACAACTAAAAATTCTTTTCACAACACTTTAAAAATATTTACTTTATTTTCTTTATATATACAGAGAACAGTCGGCAAAGAATTCGATTAGGTTGAAAAACATTTTGCTAAAAAGGAACGAATTCCAAAAGAAAAAATAAACAACTTAAAGAATAAAAATGTTGATGCCAGCCAATTTTTTGAAAGTTAACTTAGAAATAACAAACCAAACGATGTTAACAAAATGACGTAGAAAGCGCAACTAGATCAAAATCATACAAGCACAACTAGATCAAATTATAATACCTGAGTGCTTGACGTAACAGATATAGAAATAGAATTTGATACCATAAAAAATTATATAGAAATAGAAATTGATACCATAAAAAGTTTATTCCTTTTCGTGTTCTTTTCATGTATTTAGCATTTTAGTTCTTTTTTTCCTTAAGCGTTGCAGCTATATAATTTCAAACATCCTCAAGAGCTATAACACATCTGCAGCAGAACTGGATATGAAGACAAAATTGCTGGACAGGAACACTTTAATTGTCCACTAATCTTCAGATTTCCTGCCATGTTTTAAAAAACTTTATTTGTGAAAACCTTCAGCGTGGCGGACAGCTGGCCGCCTCAGGCGGCTAGTTTAAAATAAATACAAAATCCCATGAACTCTTGTACAAAAAATTACAAGTATGCACTTTTTACAACTCCCTCAAATACAAGATATAAAATTTTTTAAAAAAGTCAAATTTAAAATTTAATTATTGCTGCATAATTATGCAAGGTAAAAAATTATTTTATTCAAATTCATAACAAATATAAATGCAAAAATACAACAGCAAAAAAGAAGTGAAGGCTTAACCTAGTTTTCAACAAATGTGTAGGCGTAATATTCCCAATTATTCATAATATTCATTAAAATAACATTCATTGCAACTATGAGCACAGAGTACTTTAAAAAAATTGTCCTCAGTATTCTTGCACTGGAAGGTCCTAAGAGATCTTCGTTTTTTCAAGAACATTAACGTAAAATAAAGTACGGCATTCTAAAAAATGAACTTACTCAAATTTTCATTTGGAACGCTACTGTAAATTGAAATATCATGGTAGGTACGATGTTGCATTAATCAAAACGCCTAGTATTTTATTCCTTTTATATCAACTTTCTCCATTACAATAGGACACTTTACTTAAATATTTAAAGTGGTGAGAAATTTTAATCGCTACCATTTCATTTACTATTGGTGACTCTGATTGCTACAGCATCAATTGTGGTTATTGTCACTTATGCCACTTGCCAATACCAGCAAGCCTGCTTGAAATCAAGTGATTTTTAAAGGCAGAGGGTGCGTTTCTTATTTTTTTATTGGCGTCAGCTATGGAAAAGAATACAACTGCAGCCACACACACACGTCACAGTCCGTTTTATAGGGAGGACCCAATAATACTCAATTCATTCATCCACGGATCGTAATTTTGACCGGAACCAGAGAACGATCAATCTCCAATTCAGATCCTCTAGAGGTACTAATTTGTTATGGGAACTTGAAGGACTTTGTGATCCTGTTTAACGAGCACAAATCACAATCTAATACACGGGGATTCTTCGACCGGTTGGATTTGAACTACCGTTCTCACGAACGCGAGTCCAATGTCCAGCCAACCAGGCTATCCCCCCTCCATCACACAAATAAGAACGAGATATGGCAAATTGAATTTACAATTCTATGACTGTTAATCAATACTGGGATCAAGGTTTAAAGTTTACTAACCGTGCTGTGATATAGCAAATCTGATCGAATTCTACTAACACTGATTGTCAGTTTTCAGTACCACAACCGTTTCTAATACTGCACGAATTCTTATATTAATGCACGCTGTTCTATAATAGAGAAACGTAACATATCATACCTCAAACAAATGCTTTAATGATAGGTTGTTCAAGTTTTATACGGAATATCATAATTTTTGTATTCAACATTAAAATCTTTTAGCTCTTTCTTCATTTGACTTATAACTATAATGGAGTATTTGCCAAAGAAAGCCAGAAATAATGAAATATATTAATAATTTACTTACCTTCAGTAATGCTAAGCACCAACAGGGTAAAGCACAAAGCGATAACGAATTTCATTTTCTCGATTTAGAATAAAACTAATCGTTGGGAAGACAAAATAGGCAATAAATATGACAAGCAAGTTCTCTATTTTATATGAAAATTTTAATGGTAGAAATATCCTATAAAGGTTTTAATTATATTTTAAACAATCGAAATCATGAAAAAAAAATAACTAAAAGTCGTATTTCTTCATTACTTTTAGGATGCTTTGAGTAATCGAATCGTTAATGAAAGGATATTGCAATATGATCATTGTTTTTGAGTTCAGTCTTTTGAAAATGTGAAATAATAAATAAAAAATAATGAGTTTGTAAAAATTAAAAAAAGGTTTCTTCATGAGGAAAAATTGTTCAGTAAAAGATCATATATTGATGACTTTAAAACCAATAATTTTCAAATTTCCTCGCAGTTTTATGCATTCAAAAACATAATATTTTTAAAAAAATGTCGATTTAAAAAAGTTTTTCACCAACCCCTCTTTTCTTTCCCACAAAGAAACAACAATTTTAAAGTATATTTATTTATCATTTTATATTATATTTTCATTTATTTGTCTTTAATTTTCATGTGTTTCTTGTTCATAATTTACTCTTTCTGAAAGGTAGAGCATGGTCTTTGGAAAAATTCTGGGTAATATACATATGAGGGGGAGAAATTGAAAATGCTGCTAAAATTTCGGGACTCTTCTAGCTCAATTTTTTTACTGATATAATCGTGTGAGCTGATGATGAGATTATATCGTTTCCCTATTTTTTAACAAATTCTTAATATTTTTTTTAATTTTGTAAAAATATTTTGAAAATATCTGATTTTAAAAAATTTTTTTATCTTTTATTTTAAAAGTATATATATTTTTTCCATGTTTTCTCCATATTTTTAACTTATTTTATGAGTTTTATGTACTTGCAGTTCATGAGCAATAAATAAAACTTATTATTTTTCTTCATTTTCTTCGTTAATCTCTCTTTTCTTTTATCTTTTTTTTTATTATGTTACATCTATGGAGAAGAGTGGAGTAAAACTGGTACCTCGATTTTGGCGGAATAAGTTCTGATTTCTAGCAAAGAAACTCTCAATTTCATTTTACTGAAGAAAAAATATTCCATAATGGCACATTGTTGTTGATTAATTTATGGCGTCAGTCTTGATAAGTTTGTTTTACTGTGTCAACTCTCTCATGTTCTCTTGTTTCAAAGCTCTTCTTATTTGTTGGATTCATGCCCTATTATTATTAAAGAAGCATACCCTATCAGACAATAAAGATTTAGCTCAATAATATAGTTTGTCTAAGCTAAGAACTCCTCTCGCCACAAAGTTTGAGGCCATCTGGTGCCAGGGCTAAAGAGAATAGAAGGGCTGGTTCACTCCTTTGAAGTATCTCTTGCCGCGCCGATCCTCCGACGTCACTCTAGTGACGTCACTTTGGCGCAAAGCTCGCACTTTTACTTCAAGAACGGAGCGTTTGGCCTTACTAGCTTTAACTAATATTGGATCATTTCTTTTTGCGAGATATTCTAAGACATTTGTTATTTTCTATAATGACTTTCCTCAGTTTTTGCAGTGAATTTACAAGAATTTAAAACTATTATCGAAATGCCAGTTTGCGTGATTGCAACTTGCAAAAATTCTGATATAAAAACAACAGGAAAAAGTATAATTTTTCGCATGTTCCATAAAGTCAATGAACAACAATGTAAAGAATGGATTCCGAAATGACACAGTTAATATAAAACCGCAATACGTTTATTCTGTCGTAAAGAACTTTTATAAAAATTCATTATCTAAATAGAAACCGCCTCGCTACTTCATAAAGAAAGGCAGGTGAAAAGAATTAAAAAATAGATAAAGTCAAAGAAAATTAAAATGTAAGTAAAAAGTATAAATAAAATATATAGTATATTGTTGAAATTCTCCTAATTTCATGACATATTTTTTAATGTAGTTATTCTAAATATTTATGATTTTTATTCTCTTCAATTTAAATATCTACATCATCGTAAATTTAAATGTCTATAAACAATTGTAAAATTTCTAATGTCATTATGAACCTAAATTATTATTTTGTTTCAGTAATTAGCGTTTAAGGTTGATGTTTCCTAATGATTAAGTATGAACAAATTGCTATTAACGACATATTTTAAAATCAGGGATTCTAAATTTAACTTAACTTATCCTTATAAAAGAATATGTAAATAAAAAAAGTGTCGATATATGCCTTCATTTTTCTTAATAGTTAAAGTTAAAACTGAACTTTTTAAAATAAAGTATTTATCGTGTCATTTTCACCAACTAGCAAAACATTTTTATAAGTTTAAAATGGTATTTTTTTAATATAATAACCAAGAAAGTTTTTTTTGAACTATGTTTATGAACGGAAATAATGTGTTAATTACGTAAAGTTTGAAGGCTAATAACCAGAAAAAGTCTAACTTATTTTTACAAGAGAAAGATGCAAAGTTATCATATCTTTGCTTGCGATCTCCGAGATCTGTAGACACAGTGACGTCATGAGGAGGGAAATCGTAGCTTCAGCTCTAAGAGCGGAGTGAACTAGCCCTTGTATTCTCTTTAGCCCTGATCTGGTGCCACGGAAACAAGAATGGCGCATTTCAGGGAGGGTACTGGGACTAACACAATTGACCGGAGAAAGATGTTCCCTTTCTCTCACTGACACGAGGCGAAACAACTCCAAAAGAGTGACCCCGCACCCCTACTTGAAATAGTCATACCTCGTTACCATAGTCACCGCCACAGGTTCAGACGAATGTCTGGGGGAGTTCTCATTTTAGACAAACTATAGCACTGTTTTATTCCATTTCAAAACCCTTTCCACGTGCCCTTCCTCTCTTAATTTATGCCTATATTCACCTTATTCTCGACAGCGTTTCGTGTTTTTCACGGTAGGGGACAGTATTTGTAGAGGTTGTTTCAACTTCCGGTATAAGATAAGATTCAAGTAGAAGAATTTCTGCTGGTGTAAACCAAATTGTAATTGCTATACAAATCTGTAATTAACTATCATGTAATTGCAACACAAATTTAGGATAATTTCCCCCAAAAAAAAATTTATATCTTTATATGATATTAAAATATGAAGAACACATTTTTTCACAAGAACACGGCACAAAAATTAATTTAAGAAAAACTAAATATTCCGAGTATATACAAACAAATCAAAAGTGTCAAAAAAAGAAATAATCACTTTAATGTTATGACGTCAGAAGAGGACCTCAAGACTTCCGGTAGCGTTTGTTTGTTTTTTTAGGATAGATGGTGAATTGTTCCACGAAAGCTGCAGTGCAACGGAGAAAGCAGATAGCTTCACCCGTGGTTGCAAAAAAATTTTACGGAACCATTCCTAAAGTACTAAAAAAGCCTTCTTATTTTAATATTTTATAGAATTTTTTTAAGATCCTTTATTTAAAACTGTAATTTTTATATTGATATAAAGAAATTCTCCGCCATTTTCTTTTTAAAAAAATCATTAATAAAACCATATTTTTGAAAGGAATTGTAATCTGGCCCTCAGCGGTTTGGGGCCAATGACACTTGTCCCTCTTTCTTCCCTATCCCCTTGAGTAAGGCCTTAACTGTACAACATGAAAATTGCAGGAACAATTTTCTTAAATACTCATATAAACTAGAAATGCCTGCTACTTTTCCATTGAAATTCTAGTATTTCTAAATTTTTCATAGAATAAAAAGATTTGAAATGAGTAGATTGAAGATTGAAGATTGAGTATGTGTAAAGAGATTTGAAACAAAACATGTTATATAGGTGCTCATTTTTTCCGAAATTACCAATTTATTAATTTTGTGCCTAAAATTTTTCAATATAGAGCGTTGTTTGCAATATACCTTTAAAAAACAGCAAACCTATTTCGGATCACTTGTTTTGATCATCTTCTCGGAGGGGGAGGAGAATTCATTCACATTGAAACACTATAGAAGGGGTTAAAAAAATTTAGAAAGTAAAAACCTTTGATTGTAATTGAGTTTGTTTTTTTCTTTCTAACTATTGGACTCTTAGTAAGCTTGAGTAATAACATGTGTTTATATTCAATAAACAGTTTTAGTATTTTCATGGAACACATCCAGAGAACACCAAGTTTTGCTTAAGCTCTATAAGAAACTGAGACAGTTCTGTATTAAAATTTAAAATTTAACATAAAAATGAACTAATTAGGAAACACAATTATCACACAAGAGTAACAGGTTACTATAAACAGTGGTTCCCAAATTTTTTTGGCTTTAGAACCCTAAATAATCAAATATCTTTCGGCGGAACCCTGACTTTTTAACTCTGTTTTTCGAAGCTCTGTCGCCAAGGAAAATAAAGAAAGCATAGCTTAAGTAATTTGCACTTGAAGCAATGCGATGATTTTGAACTATATGTTTAATCTTGCCGTGACGAATTATCTGGGCTTTAGAAAAGACAAATAACTCAAATATTTTAAAAGCTATTAATTTTTCTTGAATCACTAATTTAGAGGCATTTTCCTACCTAGATGAAAATTATCATACTCATCTACCTCACACTCAGTTTTTGTAAATTTTTATGAGCCTAGGTATTGCAGCATTGGAGTAAATTTTTAAATATTAAAAAGTTAGACTCCAAACGCTTTTCATTTTCATAAAACTGTGGCTTTCCTCCGTAGTGACATTTTGCGCCATTTTCAAAATAAGAGCAGAGAGTGCTGGCTTTAGATAGGTTAAACTTAACCTAACAGTTGCCTACTCACAGTATAAAAATAGCATAGTATTCGCAGAAAGCATCATTTCATATTACGACGGAGTCTTCAAAAAACAGCCTTAAATAATAATGTATATAAAAACAATTGCAAGTATAATAATCATTAAAAGACTTCTCAAGTTTAAAAAAAATATTTAATTAGAGGAATAAATTTTTTAATAGTTTTTTTTCTCATTTGTAGTCTAAAATTAGGTTTTATATCCGATAATTGAATTCGCAATTCTGCAGCTGTTTCTAATTAAGTTTTAATTTCGGTTTCAGTATAAACTAAGCTCAATATGAAATAAATAAGCATAATTATGATTTTCGTTGAAAGGAAAGCTAAAAGAATTTCTATAAACAGTTACCAGAAAAACATATTTCCATACAAACGAATTTAGTTGCTTTATTTTGATTTTAAAAGTAGAATAGGAAATACAAATGCAGTTTTTTCCAAGATGCAGACCCATTTCAAAATTAATTCAATATTGATTCATTAGAAAAGTAATAATTTTAAATATTATCTTTTTGATATTTTACTTTAATTTCACAAAGAGAACTGAAATATTAAATGACTATTCGATTACTAATTTGATCGAATTATAAATACAGTTTTCAAAAATCTTTTCTTTTAAGTAAATACAAGTCTTTATTCTTTAAACCCCTTTTAACCTTTCACGGAACACTCGGCTTTTTTTCGGAGCACCCTTTGGTATAATGTAATTAGATTCATCCGCAATAAATTGTTTAGAGATAAACAATTAACTTATCAACGAAAGTAATTCAGTAAAACATAAAGGTACTTGAAAAACTGCTATTGTAAAATTTAATTCCTTTCAAATACTTTTTTTAGTAAGTACCAATACAATAAATATTGCTTCTTGCAATTATTTTTCATTGAATTTAAAGATTTTAATGAATATTTATCTTTTGTTAATAGACAAAATGATTATTACAAAATAATATTTATTGTTTTTCATTGCGATTGTTAATTTCGTGGATTTCGATTGTTAATCTATTGTTGTATAAAGAGATTTATGATTTTTATTTCGAAATGTATTCTTTTAGGAAATTTAAGAAAGTAAAAATAAAAAAATTTACACATATATTTCATATTTTTCTTATTTAATAATTTCAATCGAATGAATTATTTCGTAACAGCTAATGAAACGGAATTTTTTATAAATTTCCGTTAATATGCAACACTTTGTATTAATTTATCATATTTGAATGAAATTAGAACTTTAATAAAACAAATACGAAAATGTATGATTGCAAAACAAATTATAAATTGAAAAAAAATCATTTCAAGAGAAAGATTAAAGAAAAATTAACACAATGAGATTTTTATGATAATTAAAAAGTTTCATGGAATGTTTAAATTGCAATTAAACTGCAGCAAACTAGCAAGAGTGAGTTTCTGTTTTGTAAGAAAACGACGATGTTCGAAAACCAACAAACAAAATGATATATATTTCTTTTAATTTTAAATTCTGAGAACTTTTAAAAATAAAAAAAAATTACAAAGCATTTGGAGTTAATTGATTTTCATAAATATCATACCATTATCTGGTTTTATTCAATATAGAAACAACAATTATATCAGCTATGATTTCTAACACATTCAACCCATTTGGAGAAATTAAAAGGTAAAAAGAAATTGGATGCTTAAGAGTCGTATGAACCACCTTAAGAAATTTACTTGTTTTAATTCATAACTGAGAATTTTCATTGAAACATAAAATAAATCGAGCTACTGCTATGCCAGCTCGAGAGCCGCGCCTGCTCAGGGAATAGAGTGTACAGTCCGCAAAAAAAAAAGATATCACCCTGAATAACTTTCGCTCTAAACATCGGATTTTCACAAACTAAGTATCAATCTTAATGGTTTTTGGGGGTGACCTCAAATATGCTAATTAATTAGTGCTAACTATTAATTAAGTTACGAAATCAGACACAAAAACGTACTTTCACTGAATAAACATATATTTTTTTTTACATATTTGGAATCTAGACTCTTGAATTAGGGGGGTAGACAAAATTTTAAAAAAATTGGGTGGTAAATTGGGTAGCAATAAAGGTTTATATATTTGGCGATAGTCCAGAAAACCGCCAAAAAAAGTCGCCTGCGCAAATGAATATTTTAAGATAACCCATTGACTAATTCAAAAGAGGAATGTTTAATTTTACTAGGTTGCTAGGCAACTAAAATCTGACCGTAAAAAAATTGAAATAAAGTTCTGTGATTGCTTTAAGAGGTTTTATTAATTACTAGCCGCTAAAGGCGGCCAGCTGTCCGCCACGCTAACGGTTTTCACAAATAAAGCTTTTTAAAACATAGCAGGAAATCTGAAAATTAGTGGACAATTAAAGTGTTCCTGTCCTGCAATTTCATATCCAGTTCTGTTGCAGATGTGTTATAGCTCTTGAGGATGTTTGAAGATGTAACTTTGGTATGGTAACATAAGGCCTATGGTAACCTAAGGCCTATGGTAATCTAACCTATAATACAGGGTGTCCCAAAAGGTCGTTTACAAACTTAACATGCTGGTCTGTCATATCATGATGAAGAAGATTTACATAGGAACTTGTGTCCGAAAATTAAAACTGAGATCGCTAGAGGGCGATAAGTGCAGGTTTGGATGAGGAGAAAAAAAATGATATCGATAGCGGTGTTAATATGATTTTTATTATAAAACACCATTACATTACAGCAAATGCTCAAAATTCCTTCCATTCGCCACAATGCACGTTTCACAGCGTCGGAGCATGGATTCACGAACCCGTTCAAATTGGCCAGGAGTGTCACGGAGTGCTGCCGCTTCCGCGATCCTGGCGATAAGATCCATGTCCAATGTTACAGGTGTCTCGTACACTATGGACTTCCTGTGTTCCCACAGGTAGAAATCCAGGGGAGTCAGGTCGGGGGATCGCGGTGGCCATGGGACTGGTCCGCCTCTACCGATCCAGCGATTAGGATAAATCCTATCGAGGTATTATCGAACAGCGTAGCTAAAGTGGGCAGGCGCTCCATCATACTGAAGCCAGATGTTTCGGCGTGTAGCGGCTGGAACGTCACCCATCAGATCCGGCAAAACTCTTTCGAAAAAAATGCGATAGGTATTTCCGTCGAGGCGTTCAGGTAGAAGGTAAGGGCCAATCAACATGTCACCGATAATACCAGCCCAAACGTTTACGCTGAAACGTTGTTGATGTGCATGGGCATACATCTTGGGTTTTCAGGCGCCCATACGTGCATGTTGTGCAGGTTCACGACACCATCCCGTGTAAAGCAGGATTCTTCAGAAAACAAAATCCATGATGGAAAATCTGGCTGTGCGACCCGCTGTTGCAAATTCCAGCGTGAGAATGCAATGCGTTTGGGATAATCGTCAGCGCACAATGCCTGTACTTTTTGGAAGTGGTAAGGGTGTTGCATGTCATCGTGCAGTACGCGCATTATGGTGGAACGAGCTACACCCAAGACACGTTCGCCTTCTCTGAGACTTCTTTGCGGGTTGATGGCATACTCCTGTAGCACGGTTTCCTCTACGACAGGTGTGCGTGTAGCACGTTCTCCGCCGAGGTGGCTACGTGCTACGAAAGCACCTGATTCACATAATCTGCGGTACAATCGTCCAAACAAAACATGACTTGGCTGACGTCTGTTTGGGAAGTGCTCAAGGTACGTCCGTGCCGCGGCTCGTCAATTTCCATCAGCGGCGCCGTATACGTAATGCATGTCGGCCATTTCTGCGTTACTAAACTCATTCATCCTTCTCCTTCAACGTCCACGCCTGAAATGATTGTTTTTCCCACTCTCCCGTTTTCGTGCAATTATCACCCTCTAGCGGTCGCAGTTTTAATTTTCGGACACAAGTTCCTATGTAAATTTTGTTCATCATGACATGACAGACCAGCATGTTAAGTTTGTAAACGACCTTTTGGGACACCCTGTATAAATATCAGGTGGAGACTTGATTTTTTTAAATTTTTTTTTAAAAAGGCCTCAGAAATTGTAAAAGCATAATACAAAAGTTGCTTTCGAAATCATCATTAGGTGAAAACCTCTTCTAATCTTTGACGTTTCTCTGATACTTCTTGGGCTCTAGAATTGCTTGTCGAAATTCGGTCATGTTCCATCCTTCTTCGACGTTCCACAGATGTTTCTTGGGCCCTTCTTCTTCTTTGAGAATCTCTTAATATCCTTTTCTTTGACAAAATACAAAGTTTTTTGGAAGGCGATTCTGCCATGTCATGTCAGTAATCGGGTTTTTAAGAAGTCAACGAATACTTTAGAACATACTATGAAAGCAAATCATGAAACTTCAGTATTAAAATCTAAGTGCTTACCTGCAAACTGAAACTTTCTGAAATAACTAATTACATTTAATAAAAACTGTTAAAATAAAGAATAGAAAAACCAAAGAGATCCAAGGTAAGTGTGATCGTTCCTTCAAAAACAATTAAATTCCTATTTTATATATTATATGGCTACAACGCTCAAGAAAAAAAACTAAAATGCTAAATACATGAAAAGAACACAAAAACGGGGGAAAATATACTTGAGGGTGCCCCTTGGCGAAATCGGCGACTTATGTTTGGCGTCTTACTTGGTTGCCAGAACTCCGTGGTAACAGGAATAGCGGCCAAAACATAGTGATATTTCAATGAAACAATTGAAAATTCAAGCAAAGCTTTTTAAAATTGCAGTGAACAGAATAGAATCAAAATTAATAAACCCACTATAATGCATTTTGAATCGAAACGAAAATTAATGGAGTAAGCACAGAAAGAAAAAGAGAAAAATAACTCACTTCTTCATTAAGCTTGAATATCTTCAGATTTTGGTGCACAGAATTCTCTAATTGCAGTTAGGTACTGTCTAAACTACGATCCCTTTCTAATAGATCTTTTTATGTTGGGAGCATTTGAACCTTTCACACGACCCATTCAAATCCATCTGATCAATCTTTACGTTCAACCAGAGACATCTTTCCCACAAACAGGACATTTATATCTATTACTAATTAAACCTTCATTCATACACCAGTCAATCACTACTTTTTTTCCTTTGTTATTCAAATCGTACAGAAACTTAAGATTTGTCTTATTGACAGTATTCATTTTTAGTACCAGAAGCAAAAGTAACCTTACCAGCCAGTATCCAAAGTAGAACTAACGGATCTCTGAAATTACATTTAAAAACAACGCTAAATTCTTAACCAATCAGAATCACGATTAAAATCTAAACCAATCAGAATAACGATTGGTTTTCAACATCGCCCAGCTTGGCGATCAACCTCGATCACAACTTGGCGGGGGCACCCTCAAATATAGTCTACCCCAAAAACGAATTAATTTTTTATGATATCAATTTCTATTTCTATATAATTTTTTATGGTATCAATTTCTATTTCTACATTGCTACAAAAATTATCGTCTTCGCTTAAGAAAAAAAAATAGAGCGTGGAAAGAAGAAGAAAAACTTATAATAACAATTATGAACATCGACAAATAAATCAAAGCAAAGCGTTCTATTTACGTATGGAATGTGTTGCCACATTTTTAATACAAAAGTTAAACTTTTCTCCACTTTGATAAATGTAAACAAATGCGAACCTTACAATTAAATTATTAATTCCTTCGTATATTATTGGTTTAAGTTGTCGAAATTTAATATTTCAATTGTAAGGCTCGCATTAGCATACATTTATAAGAGATATGCATTTTTTAATAGTTTTTTTTAATATGGCTCTTATTTGAAGACGAAAAAGCATAGATTTTCTTACAAAATGACTGATAACTAAAAAACTAATCCAAATTTTTGAAAAAGAAAAAAAATACTTCTTCATTATGTCAAAACACAATTTTGTGTCAAGTTTCGTGCCTGGGCGAGGCTTCTGGGGCGATATATTGTGATTACAGACAGACACACAGCCGCTTTTATTATTATGTATAAAGTGTTCCTGTCCTGCAATTTTGTCTTCATATCCAGTTCTGCTGCAGATGTGTTATAGCTCTTGAGGATGTTTGAAATTATATAGCTACAACGCTTAAGAAATAAAAAACTAAAATGCTAAATACATGAAAAGAACACGAAAACGAATAAATTTTTTATGGTATCAATTTCTATTTCTATATAATTTTTTATGGTATCAAATTCTATTTCTATATCTGTTACGTCAAGCACTCAGGTATTATAATTTGATCTAGTTGTGCTTGTATAATTTTGATCTAGTTGCGCTTTCTACGTCATTTTGTTAACATCGTTTGGTTTGTTATTTAACATCGTTTGGTTTGTTATTTCTAAGTTAACTTTCAAAAAATTGGCTGGCATCAGCATTTTTATTCTTTAAGTTGCTTATTTTTTCTTTTGGAATTCGTTCCTTTTTAGCAAAATGTTTTTCAACCTAATCGAATTCTTTGCCGACTGTTCTCTGTATATATAAAGAAAATAAAGTAAATATTTTTAAAGTGTTGTGAAAAGAATTTTTAGTTGTACAAAGTACTACAATATCGCTACAAAAATTATCGTCTTCGCTTAAGAAAAAAAAAATAGAGAGTGGAAAGAAGAAGAAAAACTTATTATAACAATTATGAACAGCGACAAATATATCAAAGCGAAGCGTTCTATTTACGTATCGAATATGTTGCCACATTTTTAATACAAAAGTTAAACTTTTCTCCACTTTAATAAATGTAAACTAATGCGAACTTTACAATTAAATTATTAATTCCTTCGTATATCATTGGTTTAAGTTGTCGAAAATTAATATTTCAATTGTAAGGTTCGCATTAGCATGCATTTATAAGAGTGGGGAAAAGTATATGCATTTTTTAATAGTTTTTTGAATATGGCTCTTTGAAGACGAAAAAGCAGACGAAAAGCATAGACTTACAAAATGACTGATAACTAAATAACTAATCAAAATTTTTGAAAAAGAAAAAAAATACTTCTTCATTATGTCAAAACACAATTATGTGCCGAGTTTCGTGCCTTGGCGAGGCTTCTGGGGCGATATATTGTGATTACAGACAGACAGACACACACACAGCCGCTTTTATTATTATGTATAGATGTATAGATGTATAGATTAATAGAAAATATCTCGAAGTTTCTAGGCAATAGACAATTTTTAAGCTGATTTCTGTCCAAAAAGCAAAAAAAAAAAATTTTTTTTAATCCCCTTTGAAAAGAAAATTTGAATCGATTTATAAATTATTTATTACGTTCTGAGTTTTTAAACACATGAACTTTTCATCTGATATTATTTAGATTATGTTGTTTTTGCTATATTTATTCGAGGATTTCACACTAAAATCAAATTAACATAACTTATTATAGCTATATACAAAATTTTAGGGATTATCATTTTTGAAGGGAAAAAAAGTGCTTGAAAAATAAAATGTAGATTGTATAGTAATTCTAATGCACATTCACAGAGTTTTCTATAATTTACGATATTTCTTTTTTCTATAACTCAAGGAATTGCTGAATGTTTAGTGGCATTTTAAAAACATTGAAATATGTTATGTTTAAGAATAAGATATTGAAATAATATGTTGCATATTGTATGATTAATTGTTTAAAAAATCACTTCATTCTGCTAGATATTTAGGTTACATGGTTTTCTTTGGATAAAGATGATTAGAAAATAGCATCCTCATGTTTCGATACATTCTGAAACTTACGTTCTCAAATTCACCATTAAGTGTCGCACAGCATATTCTTCAATTACGATAAGCTACATTTACCACCAAATATTGCTCCTATGATTATTTTTGTTTCCCTTATGTATATCTGATACTCTCTTTCTAAACAGAGCTTGTAAGATATTTAAGATACTGAAATAGGGGCACAAAAACTTAAAAGATAAAATATTAAATTTCATTAACTGAAAATATCTGGTCACAAAATTTTAATTTTTAAGTTAAATATAACTTTTACAATTTTGATGTTCTTACACTTTTAAAGACCACATGAATCCTGATAAAATATTAAAATGCATATGTTTACTTTAACGAGTGTAAAATCCTTATCAAAATAATGATCAAGAATCAACTGTAAAACAGTATAAATTGACAATAAAAAGTCAACTGGCTTCAAAACATATGAAGAGGGTACTAAAAGTCGACAAGTTTCGAGCGTTCAAATATAATCGCCCATTCTCAAGACTTGTCTGGCTTGAATAACTTGTGACTTTTATTATTCTACGCTCAAAACATGTCTATTTTTACTATTATCTATTATTTTTTTAAATCAATGAAGTTTTTATATTTTCGATTCAGTTTCTTGGGATTATCCATTTAGTTACACAACATATTAAATTATTTCACTCGATATTAAAATAAGTTTTACATAAGTTAGAGGCACAGGTTCTTAGATTGAAAAAATTAATAATTCACTGCTTTGTGAAAAAATCAATGCAGTAAAAAAAATTTTTTGCTGCAAACCTTAACATTTTAATTCAAGGACATAAGAAAATTCCATTTACAATTGAAATTTCAAAAGTCGAATGTGAAAATGGAATGTGCCCTAGCACCAGGAATCGAAATTAAATAGTTACAAGGACAACTATTTAAAACAAGTTAGCGTTCCTGTCCTACTCGAAGTTGTTTGAAAAGGTACTTTTTATATATCGATTTCAAAGTTTATTCTACATATATTTTAGGATATACATTCAGAATATTTCGATCGAGTTTATTTTTACACCTTTATTTGCTTAAAATTATTAAATAATGTGCTTGAAATAAATTATTCCAGCTACATGATTTAATGCATTTATAGTATAGTAGTAAACGGGGCTTCCATCGCATATCCTTAACCTTAATACCGTTATAAATGGAATAAGCTTAGATAAATAATAAAAGTTAATTTTCAAGGAATAATATGTTTCGATCAAACAGATTTCATTCTGAAAATAGCGAAATTATTGAGTAGATCCCTTGGAGCAATATAAGTCTTTAAAAAAAACTTGACTATAATTTTGAAAGGAACTTTACTTTAAAGAAAACCTAAATTAAAGTACTAAAAAAATTGATTAGTATATTAATGAGGAAATAATAAACTTAAAAGGGTAAAGAATAAGATTTTTAAAAATGTTAAACTTTAATTAAATAGTTGGTAAAATAGTTCTGCGAAACACTTCCGGAAATTTCTTTTAAGATTAAGACGATATAGGGTAAACCAACAAGTGAAGGAACACACCCCAGTAAAGGAACATTTCATAGATATTTTTTAAAAATACGATTTTAATCGTTTTGATTTCGATTGATTGGTAACAATAACTTACTACCTAACAATAGGAAGTCATCTAACAATGCACTGAGTTACCTGGTCTTAGAGTCTTCTCCGGAAAAAGTTTTGAATTTGTTAGTATCTGTTCAACGCCTTGTTGCTTTGACAAATTATAAGGTCAGGGTTTGTAGGTATCCGTTTAAAGTACAATTAATTGCATATAATAATGTTTTTTGTTCTCATTGTGAAAAAGAGAATTCAAAATATGGTTATTGAAGTTACGTTTTATTTATTTTAAGCATCATTTTTTTATTTATTTATTTTAACATAAGCAAGTACTGAGATTAGGGGGTGTTTATTAACTGGATTACCAAACGATGAAAAACCAATGAATAAACAAATGTTCCTTAACTGGGATTTTTTCAAGTTAATGAAAATAAAAGAAAAATTTAAATTTTCTTGTACCTTTAGTCACATTATACATTAAAATTATGTTAAAAATACAAAAATCAGCTTCTAACCAGTGAAGGAACATACATGTTCCTTTACTGGGAATAGATTTCCCAGTGAATGAACAGTATGTGTGAAATATGATTTTACATGGATAATAAGTAGTTTTGAGGTATAGAGGACATCCAAAATTCAGTTAAATGTTGTATGAATAGTTCCTATAACAATTTCATTTCAAAATGCAAATTTAATTACTAAATTTATTTAAAGAATTATAATAATAATTTATTTATTATTATTTTTCTTTATAAATGTAGTGATTAGTTATTACATCATACCTTAGACACCTTAATAAACTATGTTTACTGACTAAATATAACAAATAAATATAATAATAAAAGCTTGAATCGAAAATTTCTTTGCAGGTTTTTGTGCCAATAATTAGCTAAATTATTATCTTATTGCGGTCCTTAATGTCCAGACGGGAACTGGTAGAAAAAATCCATTTAAAGACAATCATCCAGGTGAAAAATGGGTGAAGTTTTTTTTAAGGTGACATCCACCGATAACTCAGTGCAATGCGAAGATAATTTCAAAAGGCAAAACTTCCCTTAGAGAATAATATTCGAAATACTGGTTTTAAGAACTTTAGAAGAATCTTTAGGAGGGAAGTAGCCCTGGCACCCTTTTAGAAAGTGATTGCATTTACAATGCGAACGAAACAAGAGTTGAATACTGCCCTTAAACGGGAAAAATCTTTGGCCCAAAAAATTTTAAGGATTTATATTCTAAAGTACCAAGGAAAGAAAAAAGTGCCTCCATTAGTAGTTTTTCCTTACTGAAGAATTCTTTGAGATATTACAGAATCAGTCACTACTATATATTTCATTGGAAAAAGCGATTCATGAAATGAAACGATGATCGCAGCAACATTTTACAAATATATTGCAGATGTTTCTACCCATGGCTAATTAAAAATGTTATCAAATTCCCTATTTTGCTTCTTCTGGATAGATATAAATCTCATATCAATTTGAAACTGAGCAAGTTTTGTTCATCAAAACAAATTTTCTGGTTTAGTACCTAATTCATGGAACTCTCCCGTTAGATCTTGAAAACAAAAGAATTGTAAAACATATGCCGGGAAAATTTTACATCCATTTTTAAATAAGATTTTAAGGCATCAACTGATGAAGTTAAAATGCTTTTATGAAATGCGATATTTTTCCATTCGATCTAGAAAGCGTTTACTTTAACAAATGCATGTGAGACAGACACCAAGAGTTAATGAGCAAGACAGCTTATTAACAAAACACATGCTTCGAGAGTAACGATGCTCTATTTCTTCAGAAGCTTGAGAAGGAAATCTCACAAGTTATGTTGCAAATTTTTAAAGGAACATTGACAGAAAAATTTAATCTCCCAAATATCCAATAGCCTGTGCTTTTCTCAATATTGAAGAATTTATTTCAAAAAGAAAATTTGGTTAATCAAATTTTGGCACTGAAGCTGATACAACTAACATTAATAATGAAAGTATCTTGAAAACTGATTTTGAGATAAGCCCTCTTGAAGCATTGTTAGTTGCAAAAAAAATTGGTTCCATAAGTAGATGGTAAGTACTGCTGAAGATCCACTAGATATAAGTCAATGCGAGATGGATTTTACTCAAACTTCGAAACTCCTTTTTCTCATTTATTATCCAGTGAGGAATTCTAGAAATGGTACTGGAAAAATCAAAAGAAATTTCGAAGATACATTTACATTGGCCAAAAATTTGGAAAAAAGAGGAAGGTTAAATCAAAAGAAAAAGAAATAAATTACTTTTTTGCATTAACTTCAGAAAAAGAACGAAAATTTAAAGAGATTGAAAAGCTGGAAAAAAAAGTTAAAGCAGAAAGTATGACGAAGAGAAGAAAAATACTTAAAAAGATTTTTAAAAAAGCTTAAAAAATATAGGGAAAAGAGTAAACAAAAAAGTGATCTAATTATAATAATAATAAAAACATCACCGGATTACACAATGATAAACGCTCAAAATTTAGAACGGACTACAAAACTGTAAGAAAAAAAAAATGAAAAACATTTTTTTAAATTATGTGTTCAAACATATTTTACTTTCCATTCCATGCCTGAAAAAAGTAACATTTTCCACGTTAACTGTGGTTATATGTTGTAATTCCAAGAAAATTCTTGTTTTTAGGCATTTGTGTGGCCTATGGATTCCTAACGAGCATCAAACATTCTCAAAATTAAGAGTTCATTCACTGGAAAATTTAGTGTTTATTCACTGGTAAGAACTGTTCCTTCACTTGGTTATCTTACTACTTATTATTTAAGCCACCAAAAGCTTAAAACAATATTATGTAAGTTATCTAAATTTTTTTTACATAATTTGCATTTAATAACAAATACGTCGACACTATCATTTAGCTAAAATTACAAATTTTGAGATTTTTATGATTTTTTTTAAGGGCAAGCTAAGCTTAAGTGTTCATTCACTGGTTAGTTTACCCTATAAGATGTTGAGAAATTTGCGATGTTGTGAGAGATGCTAAAAAATGTTGACTACGCATTTTTATTGATATTTATAAAATATATATTCAAGAAATTGATAAATATTTTATTCCAAATTTATTCATACGTATGTATATTATTGCAATTGTATCAGTTATTGAGTAAAAAAAACTGAAAAATAAAAAGTAATCACATTAAAGAAGCACAATCTGTTGTATAATCATATTCTATCAGAAGCATGCTTTTATAAAACTCAACATTCGTTGAATAAAATGTTTTTTATTCAATAAAATGTTTTATTCAAATTTCTTTACTAAATTGCAAATCGATTTTTAGAAGACTAAAAAAGAAACATTGTATTTTATAGTTTAAAAAAAATAAAAATAAAAAGATTAGCAAACGATTATTAGTGAAAAAAATATGAATGAAATTTTACGCGACGTGCGCGATGTTAAGTTCTCGCAAGTTTATCACATTTTAATATTAATCGCCCCATTTAATCATTTCTTTATTGTCGCCAAATTAATTTTTTTTAAATACTTAATTTTAATTTTTCTCAGCTTCTAATAAATAAAAACAGTTGAAACTTTAGATTTTTCAATTGAAAAATATGTAGATTAATATGGTATAAAAAAATTCATACCTTATAATTCAAAATTTTTTCATTTTCAATTTAATTAAATAATAAAAAATAATTAATTATTATTAAAAATTATTTTTTTCATGAAATTATCTTTGGGTAAATGATTTTTATGACTGGGTGGGGTGAAATTTTCTTTGAATTGCTTTATTAGTTTTAAAAATATGACTAAAAACGTAAAAAGTGAAATTAACATTAAGGAGTACGAACTTTGGATCGCTCTCCTGACCAAACTATGGGGACCATATTTCCCAGATTGCGGCTACCCCCTATATTTTGAAGGTTAAGAATCCAAATATGTAAAAAAAAATTATATGTTTATTCAGAGAAAGTACGTTTTTGTATCTGATTTCGTAACTTAATTAATAGTTAGCACTAATTAATTAGCATATTTGAGGTCACCCCTAGGAACCATTAAGATTGACACTTAGTTCCTGAAAATCCGATCATTAGAACGAAAGTTATTCAGGGTGATGTCTTTTTTTTTGCGAACTGTACGTCTTCCAATGAGGTGAACCGGGTTCGAATCCCAGTGATGGCTGGTCGATATGAATTCTGCATCCAGCTCATGCCAGCCACAGTGTTGACGCAAAAATCCCCGGTGGTAGACTTATCATGGATTAGAGTTCCCTTGCTGTCGGGCTAACAGTGGGAGGTTCTCGTATTTTTTCTCTCCATATCCCATGTGGTTTAGTTCCATTAAAATGTTCCCCATAAAAGCTAGTTTGTCCTAATGCTTGATTTAGGAGTTCCCTTGTTCTTTGGGTTGAATAGAAATTACAAAGCTACGGAGTTGATTACTTAATAGACGTAAACTCACCCTCGGAACTAAAAAATTGGGTAACCTGTTCACCTGTCGATTAAAAAATAAAATAAAATTTGAGAATTATTTCGAGAATTGGTAAACTTGTAGTAAAAAATACCATGCGAAAACAAAAATTACCATCTGAAATGTACTATGAAGTTGAAAATTTGATGATAATGATAATAGTATGATAAAATTGGGTTTAAAAATTTCTTAAAAATAATAGAAAGCATTTTAGCATTAAATTTTTAATACTTTTACGACTTATAATTTATACTTAATTTTTATACTTATACTTCAGAAATATGCAAGTTATATTTGATGGAAAATTTATAACATTATTTGCTTTTGCGACTTAGCAATTTTATTAAATCAGCAGTATTTCAGTTAAAATAATTATCAGTGTAAGGAATACTGGTCAAATTTGTACCGGTAAGTGTCACTTAACCTTAAAAAATCAGTATAGAGAATACCTGGCAATTATGAACCAGGAAGTTTTACTTAATCTTAAAATACATCAGTGTAGGAAATATGGGGTACTGGCAATTAACTGGTTATTAAAAATAAGTGTAGGAAATGCGGGCAATAGCAAAGAACCAAAGAAGGCACTTTAGGAATACTGGTTAAATGTATACCGGACAATAGCTCAGTACCTTAAAAAATCATCACTGAAGGGAAGTCCGTGCAAAAAGATGCATACCGAGCAAACATTTTTATCTTATTATTATCCCGATTATTCCAATTATTGTTAATTTAAATCGGTGAAGCTGTTCAAAAGATATTAAGAAAAATTTAATCTGTAGTAATGGATTAATACAATGTAATTTTGTATTTTCGATATAGCGTGTGAACCACACGACGCCTTAAAGCGACGACTATTAACAAACCACCCCATAAAAAATAGCAAACTGTAGAAAACAACACGATTCAAATTAGTGTTTCCGTTTTCGAGTTTTTAACGAACATAAATACAGACAGACTTTCGCTATTATACTTGTATATTGATGCAGAGAAGATATATTTTTGTAAAGAATATTTAGAGAAACGGCACCTATGAAACAATTGACTAATTACAAATAATTTTGCAATAACCGTTCATTTCAAGGACAAAAGTACATCAGATTCTCTACTCAAATATCAGATATTTTTTTATCAATTTAATTAGCATTAAAAATATTTGATATCACTTAATGTTATTTTTTGTGATTAATGTTTTCTTATAAAACTCGAGGATTTTTTAAAAATTCTTCAGATTTATTTGCTTACTAGCGATCGATATCGTTTTAACTCAAGAAAATGAAATCCATCATTTTGCCGTTATGTGTTTTTATATTTATTTTAATCACGCACGGTAAGTTTATTATAGCATATTTCGAATTAATCATCATTCGAGAGATTTCGCAATTTTAAGTGTCAACTCACTCGCTACGTACATAAATTTTGAAGTAACTGCGCATGTTCGTTAACTATTTTATTACTTTTTTACCAGTTAAAAAGTGCACATAACCGACACTGGCGTTTGCCTACTTCATGTGTTTATGCTCAGTTACTTAACATAAAGAGCAAGCGGGATTACAACTAGAAATGCGAAATCTCTATTCTGCCGTGCAGTTGACAAGTCAGCATCTGCAACCAAAAATTCGAAATTGAGAATTTTATATATTTGGGATTTTTAGTAATTAATAAGCTATATATTGCAAAAATATTTTTTTTAAATCTTTTTTTTTTAATTTTATTCCAATATAAGAATAGTTTATTTTAATAAAAATAGTTAAACAGAAAGAAAATAGTTATCACGCCATTTTTCCCGAAATCTATCGAATGCATTTTTGTTATTTTTTTCAATTGCATATAACTTCAACCATTTCAATTCCACCGTACTACAATCTTTTCCACATTTTCCGATATGTCATTCTTACTTTCTGTTTCAACTTGTTGCTTTTCTAACTTTACAAGATCACTTCGCTTGTGGTTGTGCTTTAGGCCGGCTAATATCTTAGGGTTTCAATAATCAGTGGTTTAATTGCTCTGCACTTTAATTTATTTTATTTCATAACCGCGTCGTTGAACAGCAGACAAAGTTTTGGATTTATGACTACCAATGTTCGACTCCGTAGCCTTATAATTAATTTTAAACCCAATCCAGAAGACAAGGGAACTCCTGGATCAAGTACTGGGGGAAATTTGCCTTCGTGAAGGATCCTTCAATGGAACTTAACCGCTTTTGTGCTACATAGAGATGAAAACCTCAAAACCCTTCCAAGGTTAGCCTGACATCAAGGATGAAAAAAACCGACATTATCCCAGTTGGTTTTTATTAAAATAACTACTTGAATACGACTTTTATTTTCTTCCATCGCAGATCATCTTCTGGGTACGTCTCTTTTCTAAATTAATCACATTTAGCTAATTGTATTGCTATTAATGTGATTTGAAGGGTGGACGTATTATTTTAACAGTTAAATTACTTATGAGGGACTAAAAAATTGGATCCCAAATAGTGTTCCGCGAAACCCTAGGGTTCCGTGGAAGAGTTTAAGAGATTCCGAGAGTTAGGCTTCTTTCTTAATCAGATTTTTCTAACAATTTTTGTAATCTGACGAAATTATTAATGAAAATATTTAGATCCTAGTTAAAAATACATTATTCATTTGGTATTTCGGTTGTTTTCATGGAATTTTTTGAAGTAAAATGCCAATAAAAATTGGCAATGTTTTTTTAAAAAAATAGATTACTATGAATAAATTTTCTTCTGAAAGATTATGCCTTTTTAAAAATTTATGTTAGCATTTTCCATCGAGCTTGTTAAAGCATAATAAAATAATTAAATTTGTTAAGAGACAAATACGTTTCCCTAACAATAATTTTTATCTCTTATAGCAGTTCTATTAAGTTTTCATTACAACGAAAAACATAATTCCGCTTATTGTATTTATTTTGACCTTAAACGTATAATTATTGCTAGACTATATTCAGATTTGGGACTGAATTCCACAGTCGGACACAAAACGTAATTTAAGAAACATAACATAAACATAATGTTAAGATGAAGAAAATATTTCTCAATCCTCTTATTTTATTTTATAACCGTCGTTGAACAGCCGACTAATTTTCAATTTACGGCTACCAATGTTCAACTCCGTAAGCTTGTAATTTTGAACCTAATCCAGAAGACAAGGAAACTCCTGGATCAAGTATTATGAGATATTTGCCTTCGCGGAGAACTTTTTGATGGAACTAACCCTCTTTCGCGTTACGTGGAGAGGGAAACCATGAAAACCTATCACGGCAAGCCTGATGACAAGGGAACTCTAACCCATGGTCAGTCTTCCACTGAGGATATTTTACGTCCATGTCAATCCTCGTATTAAATATTTTCAAAATGTAATAGACTTTTATTAGTTAATACGTTCACAATTATTCAATTATCACAATAATTTGTTTAAAAAGTCGGAGTTTCGCCAAAAGAAGATCGATCATTTAGGGTTCCATAGCCAAAAAAATTGGTAAATGCTAAACGAGAGAGATATAAACTTCTATACAACATAAACAGATTTAGCAAAATATATTAGAAAATAAAATCATTGTTGCTGCTGACGTATGCTAAACATAAAATTGATGTTGTTGACGTATACCTGTTAAGGCAGAAGGGTGCTATTGTTCTTGTCTTCCAGTGGCGCCATCTATGGCCAAGAATTCGACTTCTGCCACACCCATACGTCACACCTGTTTATATGGTGGACCCATTCATACATCCATCCATCATCCACTGATCGTAATTTTGACCTGAATCAGAGAACGATCAATCTCCAATCCAGTACCCCCAGAGGTGTTGATTTGTTATGGGAACATGGAGGACTTTGCGACTCGGCAAATTTAATGTGCATCAGTCACCATTTGCTACACGGGTAGTCTTCGGCCGGCGGGATTCGAACCCACGAACTCTCGGACATGGGCCCAGCGCCCTACCGACCAGGCTATCCCGGCACATAAAATCATTAAAAAGGTTTTTTAGAGTGGATTATTTTCGTAGTTGGTTGACTTATTTCCCATATATTCCTACTTCTTGCTATCATTTTCCTACACAGAATAGCCCCTAATAATTAAAATATATAGCCATAATTTTTTCTGAAAGTGGGTGAAAGTGAAGATATTAAGTAGCTCCGTATAAACAACCCTAACTATTTTGCAAGGGCTTTAGGACCCCCCTGTGTGAGAAATTATTGCATATATTTAAGTTAGGTATTAAAAGCATGAATTGTGTTAAACCATCTCAAAACTTTTGATTTCAATTTTTCAAATTCTTTTTTTGGTGTTTGTTAAATAAAAAATTCCCAATTCTATTATTAGATGTTCCCCATGCCAGATGACTAAAAGCTACAAATTACTAGTTTATATTATTAAGAGTCCCGCAGAACGCGGATCGTTAAGACACGGTTTCCCAGCAGATCACCGAATTCAAGCATCATTGGCCGCTCTCAGTGTGAGGGTGGGTAACATATATGGCAACGTTACTTTTAAAAAGTAACGAGTAAAAGTACAAGCATTTTCAAAAAAAGTAACGAGTAAAAAGTAAAAAGTTCTTATTTTAAAAAGTAACGAGTAAAAAGTAAAAAGTTCTCATTTTGAAAAGTAACGAGTAAAAAGTACAAGTAAAAGTACAAGTACTAAACAAAAAAGGTAACGATTTAAATGTACATTTTTAGGAAATCGAAAATTCAAAGTAACCTAAGCTTTTATTGAATAATATTCTTATGTTCTTTATTGTTTTTGCAAAATTGTTGTTATTTATTTAATTATTTTTAATTTTGAAAGTTATGGACATTAATTTATTTTTAAATTCGGAAGAATATTATAATATAATTTTATAATATAATCGTATAATATAATTTTAAAATCAAATATAATTTTAATATCAAACTTTTTATGAATTTGCACGAAAAAGAAATTTTGTCTATTGATTTTAATTTTTAGATTATTATTTTTATTTATTTAAATTACCATTGATATAAAATTGTTTTACTCTATAGAAACGCGTTTTAAAAGGACAAACATAAACAAAGCAAACACGGGGTTTCAGATAGCTTTGTGACCTTTGAGCTAGTAAAAGATAATTGAATGTGCAGTATAAGTTGAAACAGAACAGTCTACAGTTTTATTTGTAACATTGACTAATGCTGAAGTCATGCGAGAAAATCATTTTCCGAACATTTCTGCCTAACGGAATAATTAAAATTTGTAAACGAATTTTAGTATCAGCGGCTAAATTAATATCTTCGAGTTTTCAAGAGTTAAAATAGTAATTATAATAGTTTTCAATAGCACAAATAGTTCTGAAGTTCTTAGAGATTTGACTGGTCGTTGTTTGACAAGGTCGGGCATATACATAATTTTAGTAAAAAATGTACTAGGTCAAAATGTATTTGGTAAAAAATGTATTAAGACAAAAATGTATTATTAGTGAGTTCAAAATGATAAATTGAAGAACGTAATAACAAAATCCAAAATTTTTTATTTAAAATGTATTAAATAAATGCATAAAACTCGAAAATGAATGAAAATAATTTGCTAATTAATATTTTTATTCATTTTGCAAAATAATTACATTTCGAAAGTGGTGTCACTGAGTCTGCTGCGAGAATTTCTCAGAACGTGGTTAGCCATGCTGAATAAGCGCTCCATGGGAGCACTAAAAGGTACTGCAGTATTATATTTCACATATAATTTTTTTACGATTGGATATCGATTGGATTTTTTTTTGAAAGCTTACCGAATTTAAGAAAAAAGTAACGATTTCATTCGACATTTCCGTTACAAATACTTGTATTTTTTCCCTAAAAAAGTAACGAAAGTTCAAGTAAAAGTACTAAATTTAAAAAGTAACGAAGTACAAGTAAAAGTACGTACTTTTTACTTGTACCGGCGGTACAAGTAACGAAAGTAAAAGTACTGCTATATATGGTGGGTAACCACTTGGATCAGTCTGCGTAGGGACCGAGGGTGTGCGGTATTGGTCCTCTTAAAATTGCTCTACAGTAAAGTGCTCGACTTCTCGTTCAGGTCGTTGGGCTACCGAAGTGGGGGTGCCATCCTCTCTGAAGAGGATCAAAATTGTGATGGCATGTTTTCGGATCATCCTCGGGGATGTTTCCCGAACCGTCGCCAATAACCCATTATGCAGCTCCAGTGCGACGTAATTGAACGACAACGTTATTAAGAAATTTTGCTTATCGAAAAACATACCGTTTTGAAATCTTTTGCTCTCTGCTGTATCTATTAGGAGACATTCTAAATAATTGTATACAGAAATAGTTAAAAGAAAGCTGGGAATTATTTTCAAAATCAGGGATAGGGCTAAATATGGATACTCAAAGTATGTTCCTTCTCGCGTGGAGAGTTTTAGCTACCATCTTCAATTTACCAAGGACGAAATATTTTAATAGAGTAGATAAATGTAGTTTTATTCTAAAAAAAAATATGTTTCAGAAGTAATACTTTCTGATTGCTCCCGAGTTGGAATTGAACACTATGTGAATTATCTTGTTTTATAGTATTAACCAGATGCAAAATGCTGAAAATTTCAACAACAAAAATTTTAATCATGAATAAATAAATAAATGGATATATAAATAAATAAAAAATAAATAAATAAATAAAAATGCAATGTGCGTATACACGAAGAAAATCATAAGTATAAGTGCAAATAAAATAAACGATCAATGTTTTTACGCTTCGATTCAACATTTCTACAGCATATTGAACGTTTTGTTCAGAAATGCTAACACACATTACAAATAAATTTATTAAACAATGCAATTTGTTAAAAATGCAATAATATAAAGGATGATCTAGTATAGCGGATTTACAGTTGGGAGGCATGTAGGGCATTTCATAATGATTGAGAACAGCTGAGCAACCCAAATTCGGAAATGTTACTGTACGCCACTAGAGGCGTTACCCCTTTATGTCTCCCTGCTTATGTTTTCCCCAGTTCATACGCATTTAAAACTGCACTTTTATTTCTCAAATTAACTTAATTCTGCTTTTTACTTTAATCTTATTGTGGAAAATTGTGTCAAAATAGGCCTATAATTTTTTTTTTGGAATTCGGCTGCTATTATGCCATTTCACAAATTAATCGAACATTATTATTATCATTTTTTGTGTATCAGATACTTTTGCTTTGAATTTTTTTTTCTTTAAGAAACAAAAGTGGCTGTTGAATCCATTATCGCTTGTGTATTTTCTTAGCAAGAGTCATGAACCTTAGAAAATCATGATCCTTGATTTTCAGTCCTTACCTTCCAATTTTTTTTTTAAATTAAGTCAATACTTAAAATAATCTAACAGGAAATAATTCATTTCAATGAGAAGGGGAAATAACACTAATTATTTTTCATTAAGATCAATTTTTTAAGAAATCCATTCTTATATCACGAGGAATGCTTGAAGCAATAATTGATCTGACACAAGAACAATAGTTACTTTTATAATAAAAATCTTTTTTGATGTTTTAGCAAATATCACTTATAGGAAATTTGATGACTGAATTAATAAATCATGATCTTGATTTTTTATATTTAAATATCTTGTTACGCATAGCTTGACAAATTTATTTCCTTCTCCAAGTTTTATACGGTTAGTTTCATTTTTAATGGAGAAAATGAAATTTGCTATTGTTTTGGTGTGTTTTGACCTGTTGGTGCAAGTAACCTGTAGGTGTAGGTGTGTTGCACCTGTTGGTAGTAAGTAAATAATATCACGTTTCATGTTTTTTGTTTCCCTCTGTCAAAATTGTCTTTATACTTAAATATAATAGAAAGAAAGTTCTATAGATAGAATTTCAACGTAGATTTCAAATACCGCGAAACTAGACCTGTTGTCTACCCTTGTAAATTCACTACTTGTTTAATTTAATTTCTTTTATCAAAAACAAAGTTTATTCTAAATAAAAAAATAGGTCAAAATCTTTGTAGTCTAACCACTTGTCTATCTTGTGTGTTGGCACACTTGTCTGAGAGAGTTATTGAATGTGATTCTAAATCCTTCATAAGTTGACCCAAAAAAAATCGTTTAGAAAAATTTTATTCTAGTAGTGAGTTCCTTTTATAATCAAAGATTGCTACGCAGTCTAATTTGGTTTGCTTTGCAAAACATGCTTGCTGCTCTCGGTACTTAACTGAGCCGCTAAACACATCATTTGAAATGTGATCTAGCGTAAATCAATCATTAAAATCATTAAAACAAATTCCTCTTTAAGAAATTAAAGTTTTTTATCAATAATAAGTTATTAAAATAAAAAAATTAAGTTGAAGTAAATGGTATGCAATAGAAAAACTTGCAGTAACAAAACTATATGCTTTTAAAAAGCAACATGTATGACAGCACGTCTCCTACTCTTTCTTTCTATGTGAAGCCTTTTATAACTGTTATCAACACTTTTCTCTGCTCTTTCATTATACGTAGAAAGCATAACAGGGCAACTAATATTCATTTTTCAACGAAAATTTTTAAAAATATAGCTATTGAACCAATTGTAATTGAATCGTATAGGTATAAATAAAGGAGACAAAAGTGAAAATGCTAAAATTTTACTATGCAAAAAAGTGAGGTATTGTTTCCTATATATTTTGTCTATGTATATGTATTTTGTTTTTTATGAATAAACTGAAACCTTATACAAGTTGCTACGACTAATAGTTCATAAGTCATTAGGTATTAAGAAAGTACGTAAATTTATAAGTACAATTTTTGGTGTATATTAGCTTACACATCTAACAATTTCATCTAGACATACGAGGTATTATTTGCTATCTACTTTTTAAGCTGAATCGAATAAGAAAGTATGAAAAATAATAATTACTATTTTTGATCTGTGTTAACTTGCACATCTAAGAGTTTCATCTAGACATGTGAGGTGTTATTTGCTATCTACTTTTTAAGCTGAATCGAATAAGAAAGTATGAATAGAAATAATTACTATTTTTGATGTATATTAACAAACACATCTAAAAATTTTATCTAGACATGCGAGGTGTTATTTGCTATCTACTTTTTAAGCTGAATCGAATAAGAAAGTATGAATAATAATAATTACTATTTTTGATCTATGTTAACTTGCACATCTAAGAGTTTTACCTAGACTGCGAGGTATTATTTGTTGTATACTTTTTAAGCATAATCGAATAAGAAAGTATGAAGATTAAAAATTACAATTTTTAAACTTTATAAACTTACACATCTATGAATTTTATTTAGACATGCGAGGTATTATTTGTTATGCACTTTTTAAGCTTAATCCAATAAGAAAGTATGAAGAATAATAATTACAATTTTTGATATACATTAACTGCCACATCTAAGAACTTTATGTAGAGATTCGAGGCATTATTTGCAATGTACTTTTTAAAGCTGAATCAAATAAGCTCTAAAGAAATTTAATGGAACTAATAGTCCAAAAAGTTATTAATGTAAATATTTATACAAAATACTATTTTTTAGTTTTTCCTTTTACCTACCTGACATAGCTGTATAGACAAACGAAATTTGGATGATGGGTACTTTTTCTACGCTAAACTGATTAGAACAAAGTCGATATAAAAAAAGTTTAAAAGTTATGACAGTTATAAGAGTTACATGATAAAAAAGTATAATTTTGTACCTATACCTATTTAAGTTTCTGACATTGATTAGACAAATTGACTAGACAAATAGAGTTATTTTCAAAATTATGAATCTTCAAATTCATTTTAAAATAATAAATGGATCTACATTCAAAATTGTAGGTAGTGCCCATATCGGAGTCATTTACCGTAAAGCCTTCAAATTCTCTGAAATATACGAATTAAACTGTCTGTAAACTTTACGTGATTCACTTTATAATTTTAACAACTAGGGTAAGGAAATATTACAAGCAAAAAATTTGTAATCTGATAATTTTTCGGTTTTCATTCATCACACAATCATAATCTTACAGTTTTTAAAATATTTTTAAAAAGCTATAAAACTTTGAAGAATGCGTCGTTCTCGAAATGAGTTAAGATATTAAACGATTTTTATCAAAAATTTAGATATTTTTAAATTACAGGGCAACTCGTGCAAACCTTCTGTCGTAAACCATTAATGCAAAGGTTACGATAGTTCTTTTTTTTTCTAGTGGCGCCATATGGGGCCAAGAATTCAACTTCTGCCACACCCATACGTCCCACCCGTTTATGGGGAGCACCCATTCATACATCCATTCATTCATCCATAAATTGTAACTTTGATCTGAACCAGATCAATCTCCAATTCAGTACCCCCAGAGGTATAACTTGTTATGGGAACAGGGATCACTTTGTGATCCAACAAATTTAACGTGCATCAATCACCATTTACTACACTGGGAATCTTCGGCCGACTGGATTCGAACTCTCTTTCTTACGAACGTGAGTCCAGCGCTCTGCCAAACAGGCTGTCTTGCCCTGCTAGTCTTCTAATACACTAATTGGAAATTAAAACCATAATGTATTAGTAGCTGCTATAATTCGCTTAAAATTCAAAATTCCTTCATGAGTTATTTTTCTTTTGTAATCGTCAGGATGCCAGATGTTTTTTTTTATTCTAAGTGAGACTGGTTCAAATTCCAAAGCTTTACTTTTCTATGAAAGAGAAAATGGGCGTATTGAATTTTCTTTCTCAAAATTTTTTTGTACTGTTTTAAATAGGATATTGAATAGTCACTCATAACAATGTAAAATAATATATTTATTGAATATTCACTAACAGTTACAGGTTTAGAACATTTGTTGAAAACTAATTTTAGCAATTTAAATTTTATTTTATAACCAGCGTATAGCAGCCGACTCTATTCTGAGTTTACAACTATCAACGTTCAACTCCTGAAATTCCTGGATCAAGCAATGGAACAAATTAGCCTTCATTGAGAACTTTTTGATGGAAATTACCAGCCTTTGCGTTAAATGGAGAAAAAATGCCCCCCAAAAATCTCCCACGGTTAACCCGACAGCAAGGGGACTCTAATCCATGATCCGTCTACAGTCTGATAAGGCTCTGCTGGGATTCGAACCTGACTCACCTCATTGGGAGGCGAGTGCTCTAACCCCTTAGCCACCACAGTTCTCGCAACTTAAATTATTATTATTATTGTTTTGTTAATGTAGGTAAACTCGTGTCTCCACGTACACCTGCTTGAGCAAATGCACATGCGCAAACAACAACATTCTGATGCCGCCACCTGGTGTAAACGGCGATAGAAGCCAAGTATTGTGAATCCTTATCCGTGAGAGACTTAGATTTTTGGTTTTGGTGATCTGATAACTTGACACAAGTTCCATGCATATATATATTTTTATGGATGCTCCTATGATTATTAATTATTATTATTATTATTGGTCAAGATCTCAGCCTTTTTAACAACTAGGTACAGTTGGGGGGGGAAGATATCAATCTGAATAACTATCGTTCTAATGATTGGATTTTCACGTACTAAGTGTCATTCTTAATGTTTCTTGGGGGTGATCTGAAATGTGCAAAATATTTTATGCTAACTATTCATTAAGTTACGAAATCAGACACAAACGTACTTTCTCTGTACTCGTATTTTCTCCCCATAGTTTTATCATGTGAGCGATCCAAAGTTCGGATCCTTTGATGTTAATTGCACTTTTTGCGTTTTTAGTCATATTTTTAAAACTAATTCAGCAAATCAAAAAAAAATTACACACACTTATAAAACTCATTTACCCAAAGATAATTTCAGGTCAAAAATAATTTTAAATAATTATTTACTATTTTTTTTATTTAATTTAATTGTGGATGAAAAAAATTAGAAATATAAGGTATAAATTTTCTTCTACCATATTAAGCTACGTATTTTTCTATTACAAAATCTTAAATTTCTAAAGTTTTTATTAGGTAGAAGACGAGAAAAATTAAACTTAAAAAAATAATTTGGCGACAATGAAGAAATATTTAAGTGGGGAGATTAATATTTAAATGTGGTTAATTTACGAGAAACTTTACTTACGCGCGAGTAGCTTAAAATTTCATTCATATTTTTTCACTAATAACCGATTGCTAATCCTTTTTTTTTAAATTATAAAATACGATGCTTCTTTTTAGTCCTCTAAAAATTTATTCGTAATTTAAAAAGATATTTGAATGAAACATTTTATTGAATAAAAGCATTTTATTCGACGAATACTACGTTTTATAAAAGCATGTTTCTGATAGAATGTGATTATACATCAGTTTTTTAATTTTATTTTTTAGTTTGTTCTTTCAATAATTGATACAATTTCAATAATATAAAAACGTATGCACAGATTTGGAATAATATGTTTATAAATTTTTTCAATATTTAGTTATAATTATTAATACGAATACGTAGTCAACATTCTTAAGTATCTTTAAATTTCTCAATATATTATACATCATTTTACTCTTAAAATAAATATGTTAATTACCTGTTACAAGTTTTTAAAATTAAATATTGAATGTTGTGGTGAATATAAACATAATAAAATACATCTTCTTAGTTTTGCTGCCACATTTTTAATTTCTTAAGGACCTTACGAACTCTACCTAAAATGAGACTATCGTATCGGGTGTCGGTAGGGATGGTGGGAATCGTAAAATAAGTTTGTAAATAAAGGAATAAAACAAAGAAACTTTAGTAGCCCTATTTGGTGATAAATGTTAGCACTGTGTATATATATATATCAAAATACTTTTAAAATGCCACTTAACATTTGCAAAGTTTTTCAATTTTAGGGAAAAGAAATATCGTGAATTTTATAAGACCTTGTTATTGTGCATAAAAATCGCTTTCTTTTTCAGTTCCTTCAATTTTTTTACTTGATCTTTTTTTCCCTTACCTAAGAGACTCGAACAGAGGTGTTAAAGCAATTAGCCCTACAACTCTTCATAAATTTCTAATAACGTATGTAAATTTGGTTTTAGTAGAAAATTTTCATACAAATGAAGTTAAAACAGCTGTAAAAAGACCAATAATGTCAGATAAAAAGTTCAACGTTCAGATTCTAAAATCTTGTAAAATCATAAATAATTTATAAATCGATTCAAAATTTATTTTCAACGAAGAAAGGAAAACAATCTGTTTCCTTTGCAAAGAAAGCAGCCCCCAAAAAATATTCGCCATGTATATAAATCTTTATTACACCCCAATTTACTACCCAATATTTTCGAAATTTTGTTTACCCCCTAATTTTAAGGGTCAGGATTCCATATATGTAAAATATTATGTATGTTTATTCAGAGAAAGTGCGTTTTTGTGTCTGATTTCATAACTTAATTATTAGTTAGCAATAATTAGCACATTTGAGGCCACCCCCAGGAATCATTAAGATTGACACTTAGCTAGTGAAAATTCGAGAACGAAAGTTATTCAAGGTGATATCTTTTCTTTTTTTTTTCTTTCTTTTTTTTTTTTTTTTTTTTTTTTTTGCCTACTGCACAACTCAATGATTGCATTGATTGTTCACATATTTTACACAAACTAATTAGGGTGCGGGAAAGAATTATAAAATTTGCTTTTTATAAATGAAATAAAAATATGGCTAATAACAAGATATAATGTAATCAATATTCACTAAGAATAAAATTTCATGTTTGGAGAGAAGCGTTCTGTTTAACTTCTTAAAAATCTCTTAATTTTTTTCAAAATTAGTTCATCTTCCTATTATTATGACAAGAAAAAATATTAACTATTTTGCAGAATAAATAAGTAATACCCAAATTAATTTTAATATTATGCCATAATTGATGACGGAAACAATCATATATCTTTATGTTTATGCTTACTCATTATACTTCTCAATTTCAAAGATAAATCTTGTAAATTTTATTTTTTAAATTTTAAATTTGATTTTTTTTTTTAATTTTAAATTTGTTTTATCAATTTAATATAAAAAATAAAAAAGAGTTTAATATAAAAAAGTTAATTAAATTTAATAGCTACAGTAATTTTAATGTCATATAAAGAAAAAACTTTTATATAAAATTAGGCACTTGCTACCCAAGAAGAAGATCACTGATACACAGACACCTAAACTATGACCTCAGCACCAGCTGGTTATTTATAAACAAGATGGTGTTTTAATATTCTGGATATTGCTGACTTGGACCCAGCTAAGTTTCTCCACATAAATTAGAACGTTAAGTAACGATGAATTAATTAAATGAACGCCGTATTGTATATCTAATTTGTTAAAATATAATTATTTCTAGTCTACCTCTTGTAGCAAACCTAGATTTATTATTTATTTAAGTATTTTATTGTGACCGTAATTAGTTTTGTTAAAAGGGACACGGGTGTCTTATCAGTGTCAAAGGGTTAAACGATTTGGTAATATACTCATCTGCATACTCACATACTGATACTATTACTTAAATATTTTTTGGGTGATGAAGCTTAAAAGGCTCGACAGGCTAATATTAAAAAAGTGAACAAGTTACCATACTTAAGCCCCACAGAATCAATTCACATCTCATAATTATATTTATCAGGGTTATTAACTAACTGATGTCACCAACATCAGTTAGTTCATCCCATTATATCTCTATCCATGTGGGCAGTCCACCACTCTGCATCCAAAGTTAAATTTAAACACATGGGATATGAATTACTTCACAGGAAATGCTAAGTAAGGTATCTGAAATTACAAAATACATGGTAAGAAATCCTAATTAATGTAATGTCTCGCATAGATTATACCTTGCGTACTATTAGATGACTGCACACAAATCAACCCTATCAAATATAAATAATTGTAAAAAATAGATTTTTGAAAGATTGAATATAAAAATTTCATTTATAATTTAAAAACAGTTTAAATCATATAAATAAATAGCAAAAGTATTAAATAAAACTTGCATATAGTTCAACTGCTGTGATGGGTTAAACCACAAAATATAGAAAGGAGAAGTTCAGCTCTTCGAATACGTCACTAAATTGGGAAACTGCTCGGTGTAATATACTATACCAGAAAAACAACTTACGGGGGAAGAAACGTACTCACAATTAGCAGAGCATCATATGTACCCGGCGCATGCGCATAAGAAGCGAAGTGAGATGCGTCACCTGTGAACTGGTCTTTGGACAACTCTACGTGTATGGTTGGGTACGCTGCCTCCCGCCAAACGCCATTTTATTCTTTCTATCATTTGTTAGCAGATTTAATGAACATGGCGGATGTAAAAGTATTCTCAAAGAAGTATCGTAATGGTACAATAATGTTTAGTACAACAATAAAGAACAAACCAACAATAAATAGAAAGAGAAGACTTTTCTTTCCCTCCCAACCCCAGTGGTGGTTGGGCGGAGTGGAGGGTGCAAAAGCACGTTTCAAGGACCTCGACTGCTGTGTCACTAAATGTTCCTTTTATCTTCGTACACAATGGCCACACTAAGCCATGAGGGACTGATTTACATTATGTTTATGGAAGCTAGCATTCTTCACCGACGTATATTCTTTGGTTAAACCAGTCTGCCTTCGTGGAGGACTTTTTTGATGGAACTAACCCATATTTGCGGTGCATGTAGAGGAAAACCAAGAAAACCTCCCATGGTTTGTCCGATGGCTAGGGACTTTTAACCCATGATCCGTCTACCACTGAGATTTTTTACGCCATCACTGTGGTCAGTGTGAGCTGGATGCAGAATTCATATCGACCAGCTATTACTGGGATTCGAAGCTGTGCCGTCTCATTGGGAGGCGAATGCTCTATCCCCTGAGCCACCATAGCTTTAACAACAATATTTAATTTACTATATCATTTACCTTACTTATTACTAAACCATTTCCATTAAATACAATACTAATTACAATTTATGAGAATAAAATATGCAAAATGATAGTAATTTAGTAACAGCTACTAAACAAAGTTTTAAAAAAAATTGACATTAAGTACAGCAATAATACGTTGGTATTATTTAATACAGTTAAAATCATGTTCTATTTACAAAAATATATGAATACAAATGATGTTCTATTACAAATGATATCTGACCGCAGTTTTTATTATTGATAAATTAGTAATAATAATCGAAGTAATTTTTTCTTATAAAGTAAAGTACAATTCTGAAAACTTAGCATTAATTTTTAGCGCTTGGACTTACAAATATTTGTAAATAAAATACAATCTTTGATTCTGTTAAAATCTAATATATCTTTGGCAGGATATTTTATTTCATCGGTAAGTTATCGATTATTGGGCTACAATGAATTTTTTTTTCTAACTCAAAGTATTTTTGACATAAATCTGACTTTGTTACCGTTTAGTCAATGGAATTTAGTTCTTAAATATAGATATATAATCTCACAATATAACATGTAGGAAGATAATAATAATCAGAAAATTGATATGTAATAAAATACTTAAAAACAAAACACGCATTCAAAATTGAAAATAGAAAAAAAAAATATTAACTTAACTTACCTTAATTTCGCGCACATCGGGAAAATATCAGTTAACAGCAGTTCAAAGCTCACGGTGCAAGATCAGTACCTTCTAGAAGAGAGAAGGCCTCAGCACGGATCAATTTAGTCATCTGACGTAACGAACATAAGCTGTGCAATGGATGAAAAATAAAAAAGACGTCACTACGTTAGGGCTACAAAGCTGTGCTGTGATGGAAAATACGGAAGATGTCATTACGTCTGAATTACTAAAGGAACAAATTGTAACGGTAACCCGTGCCTTGGCCTTCGCTTTTCTAGGAGGTATAGGCAAAATGGGGGCAGGGTTTTTATCAATCGTTTGGTGAGAAGAAAATTCTAGCTAGCCAAACACCCTTTTTATTCAGCCAAATGTACGCGGCTTTGTTACCTGGCAAAAAATGTCCTCTAAAGAGAAAGAATTACCAAAAACTGGATAAGTTATATAAAATTCTGCATAATTTGAGTTGCATATTAGATATTCAATGTTTACTTCTAGCCTTTAATTAATAATTTAACACCCAAATAACGCTAACAATTGCTCACCACTTTTAAGTGTGTGCGTTAATCCAGAACTAAAGAAGTGGGTATTTTTGAATACATAATAATTCATGTTCTTTCTTAATTCTAAAACCAAAACTTAGCGCTCAAAATTCCACTTCGTCAAATCATACCAATATTCATAAGAAATTTCTGATTTTCATACACATGAGTCATACACTGTACTTTCTGATTCATCACTTACTAAAGTTGTATACTGGTCTTTATTATAGACCAGAAAGATGTACATTCTAATTTTTATTTTCAAAAAAAAATTGACTTGCGGTTTACTTTTATCACTCAGGGGAAGCAAAGTTGCAAGTCGAAGATGTAGGGCTGGAAGAAGAAGTAAAAATTGAAGGAGGAGCAGTACCAGAAACAGGGGCATCACAAGGAGGAGCAGAACCAGAGACATGGGCATCACAAGGAGAAGCAGAACCAGAAACAGGGGCATCACGAGGAGGAGCAGAATCAGAGGCATGGCCATCACAAGGCGGAACAGAACCAGAAACAGGGGCATTACAATTAGGAGCACAACCAGAAACAGAGGTATCACAAGGAGGAGGATTAATTAAAGAAGAAAGATTAGCAAACGGAACAACAGTGAGAAGATACAGGACTGAAGAAAGATTAGCAAACGGAACAACAGTGACAAGATACAGGACTGAAGAAAGATTAGCAAACGGAACAACAGTGACAAGATACAGGACTGAAGAAAGATTAGCAAACGGAACAACAGTGACAAGATACAGGACTGAAACAAAAGGAGTACGTCTAATAAGAACAGGATCAGCATTCAATAGAGGAGCAACATCAGGAGGAAGAGCGGCATTAGGAGGAGGAATAAAAGGCGGATCAACCATAGGGGGAGGTTCAATTGGTGGAAGTTCAATTGGTGGAGGAGGACTAGGATTAGAAGGTGCTACAGCTTCGGGAAGAGCAGCATTAGGAGGAGGAGGAGCAGCATTAGGAGTAGGAATAAAAGGTGGATCAACCATAGGGGGAGGTTTAATTGGTGGAGGAGGGCTAGGATTAAAAGGAGCTACAGCATTGGGAGGAGCAATAGCAGGAGGACTAGGAGCAGGATTAAAAAGTGGGGTAGCATTAGGAGGAGGAGCAGCATTAGGAGGAGGAATAAAAGGTGGATCAACTCTAGGGATAGGTTTAATTGGTGGAGGAGGGCTAGGATTAAAAAGTGCTACAGCATTAGGAGGAGCAATAACAGGAGGACTAGGAGCAGGATTAAAAGGTGGGGTAGCATTAGGAGGAGGGGCAGCATTAGGAGGAGGAGCAGCTTTAGGAGGAGGAGCATCTTTAGGAGGAGGAGCAGCTTTAGGAGGAGGAGCAGCATTAGGAGGAGGAGCAGCATTAGGAGGAGGAGCAGCATTAGCAGGAAGAGCAGCATTAGGAGGAGGAGCAGCATTAGGAGGAGGAGCAGCATTAGGTGGAGGAGCAGCACTAGGAGGGGGAGCAGCATTGGGAGGAGAAATTAAAGGTGGATCAACCATAGGGGTAGGTTTAATTGGTGGAGGAGAGCTGGGATTAAAAGGTGCTACAGCATTGGGAGGAGCATTAACAGGAGGACTAGGAGCTGGATTAAAAGGTGGGGTAGCATTAGGAGGAGGAGCAGCATTAGGAGGAGGATTAGCATTAGGAGGGGGAGCAGCATTAAGAGGAGGAATAAAAGGTGGATCAACCATAGGGGGAGGTTTAATTGGTGGAGGAGGGCTGGGATTAAAAGGTGCTACAGCATTGGGAGGAGCATTAACAGGAGGACTAGGAGCTGGATTAAAAGGTGGAGTAGCATTAGGGGGAGGATTAGCATTAGGAGGGGGAGCAGCATTAGGAGGAGGAATAAAAGGTGGATCAACCATAGGGGGAGGTTTAATTGGTGGAGGTGGGCTAGGATTAAGAAATGCTACAGCATTGGGAGGAGCAATAACAGGAGGACTAGGAGCTGGATTAAAAGGTGGGGTAGCATTAGGAGGAGGAGCAGCATTAGGAGGAGGATTAGCATTAGGAGGGGGAGCAGCATTAGGAAGAGGAATAAAAGGTGGATCAACCATAGGGGTAGATTTAATTGGTGGAGGAGGGCTAGGATTAAAAGGTGCTACAGCATTGGGAGGAGCATTAACAGGAGGACTAGGAGCTGGATTAAAAAGTGGGGTAGCAATAGGAGGAGGAGCAGCATTAGGAGGAGGAGCAGCTTTAGGAGGAGGAGCAGCATTAGGAGGAGGAGCAGCTTTAGGAGGAGGAGCAGCATTAGGAGGAGGAGCAGCATTAGCAGGAAGAGCAGCATTAGGAGGAGGAGCAGCATTAGGAGGGGTAGCAGCATTAGTAGGAGGAGCAGCTTTAGGAGGAGGAGCAGCATTAGGAGAAGGAGCAGCATTAGGAGGAGGAGTAGCTTTAGGAGGAGGAGCAGCATTAGGAGGAGGAGCAGCATTAGGAGGAGGAGCAGCATTAGCAGGAGGAGCAGCATTACTAGGAGAAGCAGCATTAGGAGGTGGAGCAGCATTAGGAGGGGGAATAAAAGGTGGATCAACCATAGGGAGAGGTTTAATTGGTGGAGGAGGGCTAGGATTAAAAGGTGCTACAGCATTAGGAGGAGCAATAACAGGAGGACTAGGAGCAGGATTAAAAGGCGAATCAGAATTAGGAGGAGGATTGAAATTTGGAGTACAAGGAGGTGGTTTAAAAGTAGGAGAACTATTAGGAGGGTTAAAAATAGGAGGGCTAGGATTAGGGTTGAAAGGTGGGGCAGCATTAGGAGGAGGTTTGAAAAGTGGAATAACACTAGGAGGAGGATCAACTGGCGGAATATCAATTGGATGAGGATTTAAAGGGTTATGCAGCAGAAAGTTTAAAAAAAATAAGTAAAAGCATAACATAAAATACTCTTCATCTTGTTTGGAAATGCATGGAAAAAGCATCGAAAAGAAATTTTAAAAAGTCTACAAAGATTCAATATTTCAAATTTATCAATAATACGTTCATTTGTTTAGTTCACACCTGTATGAATGTACATATTTTATAAAACGCATTTATTAAAAACAAATTCAAAATTATACAGCTTTTATAATTTTTGTCCTTACAACCTAATTTTTAAGCAATAATCTTTTGTTAACCCGTCATATGGGGAAAAAATTCATTTCCAAAGAATAAATAACTCTCTAAACGCATATCAAAGACATGACTTAAAACGTAATACATGACATGACGTAAACATGATAAACGTAAAAATGCACAGTATATTTTCCTGTTAAATAGTGCGCCTGCAGGCAAGGGAAGAAATGTGATAGAACATCGTTATCACTCATGGCATGACAATGTATGCTTAGACAAGGCCTTCTAAATAGGCCACTCTTACTGGCAGCAAATGTTCTTACAATTTGAAGAAAAAACTGCCCTCCTGCATTAGGTCTTTCTTTTATTCTTATATTTATTGGTTTTGATGAAAATATTTCTTTTAGAGTATTACTGTACTTCATACGTATAATATAGCCAACTTAGTTGAGATGACTGATTTTTACGTAGTCAAACATATCTGGCTCTTTTGAACGTTTACTAAAATTCAGTGTTCCGTCTTTCACGCCTGATGCCATTTTTCTGAATTCCTTCTCAGGATCAATCTTTTTTTGCTTTTTCCTTGCAAAAATATAAGCTTGCGACCTCTAATGTATATCCTTTTTGCTTCATTATAAACAAGAGTTGGTAAAAAATAGCTAGGTTGTTTTCGTCATTTTAGTGCAGTGTTTTCATATCGAATACACAAAATTGTTTTATTAAGATAATAGCTGAATACCCGCTCTTCATACAGGAAGGAAAAAAATGAGCATTAATTAATCAGTACTCAACAACACTACAAAATAGTACAGAAAATTTTTAGACAAATTCCGACACAAATTATAAAGCTTCCCACGGTTATTTACTATTATTTGTTGACTTTCTCATTTGCTTTACTTTGTTAAATTAAGCAAAACGCGTATTTAGTTGATCATCCCATCAAAATAAATTTTAAAAAAACTGTAATACAAAGGTTCAGTAATGGTGCATCAGTATGAGCATCAACATTCAGTAATCAGCATCAAATTTACTCATAAAATACTTAGTAATACCTATGTAAGAGTGCGCTTTGTACCCATTAAAACTGCAAACGACAAATCACCCTAACGTTACTACAAAAATGAGGCATCATTGGTGTTTATAATTGTTTGGCGACTTTTTACTTTTACCCGTAACGAATAAGAACATATTCTCTCTTGTTTGTGTTTTTTAGTTCAAAGTTTGTATTTTTCTGTTTCAATTACCAAAATTAATTAAGCATCTCTAACGTCAGGGCTCGAAAAAACTCAGAAATTTTTCCCGTCCTCGAGGACGGCTTGTTACGGCTTTGAAACTAAGCCGTAGTTTCTAAATAAACAAAAATATAATTTTCTCCTATTTATTACAAACATTTATATACATTGCACAATGAATCAGTAGATACTAGGATTACATATACTAGGATTACATTATACAGTAATAAAAGGTCATTTTAGAAGTGAGGCGCTAGACTCTTGTAAGATAACAAAAAGTGAAAATGACGAACATAAACGGGAAAATGGCCGTCCGCGCGGACGTCGGATTCGGGAAATTCGTTGTCCTCGGGGAATTGACTGCCGAGGACGGGCGGTTTTTCGAACCCTGTCTAACGTCAATAACAATTTGCCAATTTTTTACACTCTCTTCAAGGAAAAACTAATATTTCTCCATTAATGCAGCCTTTTATTTATTGCTCATTATTTTACTCTTACCAAAATTAATTATCATTAGTTTCATTTTTCTTTTAATTTTGCTTTTCAATACAAAACTTTTTTTATCTCACGTACCGTTGTTTTTTATTTAGTTTTGTAATAACACGTTTTAAGAGCATAGCTAAAACCAAAATAAACACGGGATTTCAGATAACCTTAGAAATGCTTTGTATTTGCCCGGTATGCCCTACATCAATGATTTTTAAGGTCCAACGCCACTGCCTAGTATGCATTTAACCGGATCTCTGAACACTGATGTTTCTCCAAAAATATCCTCAGGATATAACAAAATATAGAATAAATATAATTATACCAACGAATAGCTTAATATCAAATCGGATATAACAAATATTTTGGGCATTCACCTAAGCGACTATGTGATTGTTGACGTTCACCCGGGGAAAGTCGACAATCTCTTGATTTCTGTCGTTCTCGGTAACAACTACATTTCGAAAGAAATCTGCATTCACTTCATTTTAAAAACATAGTTGTTATGGCAGTTGACTGCATTTTAACTAAAATAAATGTAGTTAATTACAAAAAAGAAATTAGTTTTTCCGAACACCGCGCTGTTTTATGCTAGCTATTTTACAATCGGTGTATAAAGATATTCAACATAAAGTCAAATATCAACAGAAGAACAATCAAATGAAAAGTAATTTAATTAAAACTCAAGCATCTTATATCTTATTACGAACCAATTTGATTCTATATGCCACATACTTTTTTTACAGTAGTTAAAAAAATATTGCATGAATTTCGTTTAAAATCATATAATTTAATGGTGGATGGAGGAAAAATATCGGGAGAAATAGCCGCGTATAGTATGGAATAATAAAATTTTTGTTTTTGTTTTTTGAAAAAGACATAATTTTGGTAATAGTATTAAATAAAGCGGTATTTAAAATATAAATTTGGAAATTTCACCGTTCATATCCGATACCTGAAATTCAGGTTTTCAAAATTATAGTTCTTACTACCCTCTTACTAAAAAAAATACAAAACTGAAAAGTAAATTTAGTTTTTATGACATGCTTTAAAGTATGATGAAAAAATTACCAAATTTTACCACATTTATCAAATTATATCACAAATTATGAAACAATATTTTATTATTTTTTCTTACCAAAATCAATACTCGCATTCAAAATGGTTTTGTGAAAATTACCGAGTTTTTTGTTCCTACAGAGCCAGAAACACGGTAAATTTTATCTCATTTAAGTAATTTTGAACATATTTTTTTCTCAGTGAGAAATATACCATATAATCTCGCTTTTAAAATTTAGATATGTTGCATATCATCTTTATTGAAGTAATTGTATCAGAAAAATCAATGGAAAGTACATATTTTATTGTATATTCCAAACTCTTCCAATATGCATATCTTCTATAACAGTGTCACAAATAACAAAATTTTTTTAAATAAATTTTCTTGACCAACGTTTAAATTAGAATCGAAGTGGTGCTGGAGCTCCAGGGGCGCAAGGACACTTGCATTTTTTGGACTTCTAAACGGAAAGACAAAAATAATATTAATATTTTAATATAAAAGCTGTTCAATAGATAATACTGAGAAGAAAAAAATATTTTCGGTTACATAAGATTTCTACACAAATCTCGAATAGCTGATATCAAATCTGCAATTGATTTTTCTCCCCAAGCTACAATTTTTAAATGTCTATTTTTTTTCTAAATGTCATTTTTAGTCTATTTTTAGTCGAAATGTGTAAGTTTAAAAACGCTACATTTAACAGGCAGCAGCGTAAATGTTGCGAAAAAATTCTATGGGTGGTAGAGAACATCATCCGGATTAAAGCTGCACGAAACCCATTTCAGGAAATGTCGTCATACGCCACTAGGAGCGCGTATTGATTCTTAACTGTTTCTTTGTGTGCTTTTGAACAAGACATAATAAGAAAGCGCTCCTAATCTCATACAGCAACGTTTCTTGGCATAGGCATTGAACTAGCACATTTAAACAAAAAATAACTAATTTCGTCTAATCGTTTTTTTTTTTTACTTTAGACAAAATAAAGATTTTTTTAAAGAAATGTCATTTTAAAAAAATCTGTAGCTTCAGAAACAGGTTATTTAATTAAAAAAATAAATAAATGGACGCAATCAGAAACATCTAAGAGTAATAGAAACTACACATTAGTATCGTACACTGTTAAATTTTAAACCGAATGAAATTAAATTAAATTTTAAACCAAATGAAATGAAAATTTATAAATTATGAGTTATGCTGATAAATTCATAGATTTTCATTAATGAAGTTATCAACTTAACTTTGTAACAACGTTTACATTGAATGAGATTCTACGAATTTATATAATGGAAAAAATATTATAACTGCAGAATTTTATTCAATGTACAATTTAAATAAAATAAAACCGAGTGCGATTGATTAAAAATTTCAGATTATCTAAAAATCCCTCGTTTAAATCTTTCGTTATTCTATAAGGAGCGTAAAAGCTGAATTTGTCAATGAGCAATGTAAATCGTAGCAATGTAAATCATTCACCCCACCTCCGATACGTTTTGATTTCTAAAGCTTAGATTGGGAAAGAAATCTTGACAGAAAATAATAAGCAATAGCTATTATAAGTTAAATTACGAATTTCTTATTCATTTTTGGTGGTTTCCCTATCTAAATTACCACTACACTTAATAAACCAAAAGAAAATCAGATTAACGTCAGTGTAGGGAATACCGGTCAAATGTGTGAAGTAGCAATGGCTCACACACCCTTGCTTTTTTATTATCCCCATTATTCCAATTGTTAGCAATAATAAACAGCTGTTTTTGATGATGTCACTGTCATTGATATTTTCTTTAACATATCCAATATGTATCGAAAAAAAGAATAAAATTAAAAAATAAATTAAATTTACCCAAGCTATTAGAAAATAGAGGAATATTCAAATATAAAATATTATATTTGTCTCATAAAGTATATTCCTGTACTTATTTTCAAGTAAAACTAATTTTCTTTACGTGATATGAATCTGATATACATGAATATTAAATTAGCTCTTTGGGGGGGGGGGGAGACTAAATTGATTTTAAAACCGATTAAGTTATATTAGGGAAACTTAATTAAAATAGGTTATGTTAAGAATACTTGAATAAATACTGTAAACTTATAAAAGATTTTTTGTATTCTTTTCGAAGAATCTTCATCTCCATATTCTTGCAGCATACGATTTTGTCTATGCTAACAGTCCATTATTCTGGAAAAACTAATTAAATATAATAAGCTAACAGAATTTTTTTAGAGCGGAATAATACATGTAAACGAATTTTTTACATTTATTATTCCATTTCGATTAAAAATGTTTTTTAAGTATTTAAGTACTTCCTCAACCATCAGTAAAACTATCAATTTTAAAATTTTGTTTTTACACTCACTGCTAAATCTGAATTGCCTATAAATTGTTTGCTGACCAAAAGCAGTTTCACAAGTTCGACACAATCATCAAGACATATCACAAGGCTGCATAATTTTCCGTTTTTTTTTTCATTTTGCAGCGGTTATTTAAATATAAAATAATAAAATTTTGCTTTTACTTGTTGATGATTTAAAAATGAAAGCTTATTGCTTTTGAATATTCAATAGTTTAAAATAAGGGTGAAAAATACAACAATAGATACTTAATTCCATTACGATCCACACAGTTAAAAAACTAATAATCTTATCAAAATTTGGCTGTTATGTAAATAAAAGTAGCTCTTAAAGCATATTAAGAACTGATCCCAGAAAAGTTATTATTTTATTATAATTTCATATTTTATAACCATCGTTGAACAGCCGACCCAATTTTAGGGTTTATGACTACTTAAGTTCAACTCCGTAACCTTGTAATTTTGAACCCAATCCAGAAAACTAGAAATCTCCTCGATCTAGTAATAGGATAAATTTGTCTTTGCGGATGACTTTCTGATGGAACAATCTCGCATTTGCATTGCATGGAGAGTAAGACCAGAAGAACCACCCACGGTTAGCCTGACTGCAAAGAGACTCTAACCCATTATCCGTGTACTGTTGAGGATATTTCACGTCAGCACTGCGGTCGGTATGCTGATTCGCATCGACCAGTCATCGCTGGATTCGAACCCGGTTCACTTCATTGATAGATGAACGCTCTATCCCCGAAGACATCGCGGCTCAAGAAAAGTGATTAGGAGAAAGATGCATGGTTATACTCTGTTGCAGGTTAAGAAAAAAACATTATTCCTATGGAGGGAGTCTGCATCTAAGTGCAAGCCAAATGAATTAAAAACTTCTAGCGCAAACGTATTATCAGCATCGCCAACTCTTGAAACGACGCGCCACAGCCTCCTTATTGCTTTATTTCTTATAAACAACAATTATCAATTAACAGGAAATGAAAATTTATAAAAATGTTATCTAAAAATCATTAAAAATACATGTCCTTCTGTTCGCATTTAAAGAAGTGTATAAAAAAATAATAAATGTTCCTTGTTAACGATTTTTTCCTACAGCTAAACAAAAGTAAAAATTTATCTCACATTTGATTTAAGAGCATTTCAACATAAGACACGTCATTTTTAGTGATCCAATCAAATCCAATGCTCCTGCAACGTCATACAGTTGTTTCTTTTTCAAGAACGTAAGTTCGAAATATGTCACCAAGTCTAGGATTCCAATAAGACTTCGAAAGTTATAGCCTTTTTTTAATAATTCTACGATATATTTCGTGAAAGGTAGCATGAATTAAATTTCTGTCTGGCATATCTACATAAAAACCTTTAAAATTGTTTTGAGCGCATATTTGTATAATTTAAAAGCAAAAAAAAAGCAATGCTATATGCAGTCTCCCCAAGTCAAAATTTTTTGATAGTTTTCCATTGATCGTTCCAACATAATCTTAATGGTAACAATCAATTATCCTATCATGAAGCATTATATCTTTGATAGTAACCAACATAAGTAACCATCACCTCAATGTTGGAATTCGGACTGATTCATGATAATCCAACATAAAAACTAAATTGTTTTAATGGTAGAGTAATTGTGTAATGGTCGAGTAATGATAAACTAAATGGTTTTAATGGCTGTTTTAATTCCTGAGAACTGACAAGAATTCCCATTAAACGATCCTGGAAATGCAAAGTTGGAACCACCATGAACCACCACGGATCATCATAGACTGTTGGTTCATGAGAGTCAAACCTCTTTTGATGGTTGACCATCATAGTAAGTAGCATTCTCCATCATTGAATGATGGAAGTTTGTGGGCATATCAAAAACCATGAACACGTAATGGAAAATGTTGGATGATGGTGACCCTCAAGGAATGTTGGACTATCATGAATCGCCCTGAAACCAAAATAAATCATCAAAAAATTTCAATGGAACCATCAAGAATTTTGACTTCGTATAATTACTTAAATCCAATACCGTAATGCTTCTTTAACTTGCAATGGAGTATAGTCATTTTTTTGCATATGAAATTTCCTAAATGTGGTGAATAATGTATTATATTTTCTGTACAACATGAAAAAACTTCTTTAGATTAAAATATATGTCTCTTTCATATTTTTGGTTGATAACAATAAATGTGTAATTATTTTTTGCTTACCGCGCACAATTTTCCGAAAATCCATATTTTAGCTCGGAAACGTTACGTTTTTGATCAGAAGCCAATAGCTGCTTACAGGCAAGGAAAGGTGCTTTAACTAACAGTGGTTTAACGCACCACCTTGGCGACCAACGTGACGAAAATGTCGACTTTAGTGAAATTTTTGGTTAAGAAACTTTATTTACCTTTCCGAAGCTTCGAGGTATTAGAAGCATTATGAAGTTAGATATCCACAGGAACCGAGAAAGGAGATATTCTAAAAAAATTATATGGGGAGATTTTGATAAATGCATCTTTTGTTACAGAATCGCTTAGTTTAATTTAAAGGATAGAAAAAGTGGTAATGTCCGACAGGCATCTTGATATCGTAATAACATCAATAAGAAATAAAGAAATCAAAAAATTATTTCATAACTTACGCATTTTTTCTTTGGAGAGCATTCCTTACATGGAAGTATAGGTGGTGGAAGTGGACATGGTGGACAGGGTCGACAAATCGGACATGGCTGTTTCCTGCAAGGTAAACACTTCGTCGTTGGGCATCCAAGAGGATATACTTTAGGTGGTGGTGGATTTCTTTTTTTTACATAATGTACCTGCGTAGAGTTAAGATGTCCTCGTCTCTTAAGAAGTACAGTTTTTTCGCCTATTAGATGGCAGTTATCACATGATAGAGATGATGGCACCGGACATGGATTGCATGGGGCACAAGTTGGACACGAAGGACACTGATTCTTTTCTTGAAATGAAGAACATCCAACTGAAAATGATACTTTTCTTACTTTTCATTTCTTTTTTATTATTGCAAGATTTCAAAAAAAACATTTTTGAATGTTACTTCTATATTTATTTATTTATTGACATGCTTGCAAAGAGTGATCTTTTTTGTCCCCAATTAATACAGAATCAAAACATATTTACTTTGGAAGGTTCAATCCTTTTATTTATCTACTATTACAGTGATAAGAGGGAAAAAAATTTCAATCTACTAGGTCAACGAATTAACAAAATCTGTGTAAAAAAAATAAAAAATTACATATAGACAAACATGATGTTATCATCTTTCGCATAAATATTTTTAAAAGGCCATATTAAAAATTAAGAAAAAATATGTACACATAGTTTAAATAAAATAAGGAAGTAATATAAATTTAGTTCAAATCAAAAACAAAGAACAAACGTTATCAATATCTGTATCTGTATTATCTGTATCTGGATATGAAAGTGGAACAAAAAAAATTATGACAGTTTATGCTCTGAGTGAAATTCATCTCCTTTTATTATTCATTCATCAGTTCTCATCCATTTATTAATATTACTCATTTATTTACTATTCATTTACTTACTATTCATTTGTTATTTACAATTCATTTATTACCTATTAGATCCTATTTTTTATCCTTTTTTTACATTACTCTCGCTATACAAGTTTTCCCAAAATTCATCAAACAAATACAGAGAGGTCCCAGAATAAAAGGGGAATGGAGGATGAAAATTTACCTAAAGGGTTTGAAAACCCCATTTAGAGGGTAAAAATTGCAAAAACCTCATTAAGCTTCACTCTTGAAAAAGAGTGCTTTGTTTTGAGCACTCGAAACATCATGACTTTTGGCACCTTAATATTTGTATCTAATAAAGTTTTTCCATTGATAAATAATAACAAAATATTATGTAAAAAATTTTAATTAAGATTTACCTTTTTGACTTATAATTTTCAATCCAATCTTTATGTTAGGTTATCATGTAAAAATTTAAGTTTGGCTCAAGCTTTTCATTTAAATTTCGGAAACATAAAACGTTGAATTTTATATATAATTTTTTTACTCTTATTTTACATTATAAAATTTATCCTTTCAGGACTTAGAAACTAAAATTAGTTTTACAGTTGTTATTTTTAAAAAAAACTACGTTTAAGCCACAGCTTTAAAAAAAATAGTTCCATTATAAAAATACTAAAAATCATCAAAATGATTATAAAATTATCCCAAAAACGAATGCCAAGAAAAAGCTTTACGTATCTAAAGTATTCGTATAAAATAAAGTATCTTTCTTTGAATTAGTGAATCTGTAGATGAGAAAAAGTAACTTTTATGTGAATTACTGAAAAAAATCTCCTTTTTAATGATTTTTTCCGACGAAAATTTAAAATTTCAATTTCTAAAAGGTGTAAATTTTTCAAATTTATAACTACAAAATCTTTTAACGTTTATTGATAATTCTTGATGAATTGTTTTTGAGGACTAAGAAGTCCCTTTGAGGACTAAAATATATGAAATAAAACCTTTATCCGTTACTAAATGTTACATAAGTGATACTCCGTTTGAAAATTAATAAAAAAGACAAAAATTTTTAGCCTTTTTCAAATAAATAATGACGATTTTTACACAAATTTTTACATTGTATGCAACAGTCCGAAGACTATAATCACCTGTATTAGATTCCCATGTTTTTCCTAAATGTAAATTAAAAATAATTTTATTTTTGATGTAATGCTCCGTTTTCATGTTACATGAAATCATAGACGGTGTGAATTTTAAAAAGAAGAAATAGCTAATCCAGAGAGCAAGAAAAACATTTACTAACAATAAATGACTTACGTAAAACTACATTATAACTAATCACTACGTATAGAAAAAAAATTCCAACGCCTCAGTTAAAATACCATTTCAAAACAAAAATTAACATTAAATTTCTTTTTCTATTTATACTATAACTGAACACCCGCATACCCTGTGTTGTAAATGGTGACTAGTGCACGTCAAAACTGTCGGGTACCAAAGTCTTCCAAGTTCCTATAATGAATCGATTCCTCCTAGGGTACTAAATAGGATTCTCTGATTCAGGTCAAAATTGTGATCTTTGGATGAATAAATGGGTGTATGAATGAATTCGCACTCCAAACTGGGTTGTGACGTGTGTGTGGCTGAAGTCGTATTCTTGGCCATAGATGGTGCCACTGAAAAATGAGAAACGCTCCATCTACCCTAAAGTTGCTTGCTTTCTCCAAGCAGGCGTGCTGATATTGGCAAGTGGCATTCGAAACAGCAACAACATTCCAACTTTTTTTTTTCAGCAAAATTACACCCTTTTTCACATAACTTGTCCTTACAGTTTTTTTTTCAATTCTGCGCATCCCAAATTGTGTCTAGGTTTTGACATCCAATATTCTTCAGGGAAGCTGCTCTAGTTTTTGATTTAGAAGGAATGATCAAACAAAATATTAATCATGATGGAGTATTAAAAAATATTCCAGGAATGAGTGATCTGCTTATAAAATTCTAGTATGCTGCATACATAGAATTTGTTAAAGAATGTTTTAATCTGAAATTAGAAGACGCTATACCGAGTGAATGATTTTTCAGTTCAAAATCTGTTTCACCCCTATTGGTATTTTAAAATTTAAAGTTAAAAAAAAAGATGTTTCAAATAACAAAAATATCTTTTTAAAATATCAAAATACAAACAGATTATTGAAGGATAACTTACACAGTGTGCAATCCTAAGTAATCCTGCCATAATCTGTTTAGATTTTGAATTTTTTTTTCGGCTCAGAAACTTCATGGTTTACTCCAAGTTTAAACTCATATTTTTCTAAACTTTAAATTATAAATTTCTTACGTAGGTTAGCAAGAATCGGCCATATTGGATTTATACCGTTGCATGGAGTCATCTTAAGATAGTTTCAGAAAGAATCCAAAACAAAGCTGGACAAATTGTCTTTTTGCTGCCTAATTCAGTGGAAAATCTATCGACCAAAGTTTTTGAAACTAAGACAAAGTATCGCTTTCTGATTAACTTCTCTTCTTTTTAATAAACTTCAATAATCTCTGTAGTGGTGTGGTAACTTGTTTGAATTCTTTACTGTAGGATTTGAAAAGTAAAGCAAACCTGAAACAGCCCGTTTTGAACCAGGTATGTCATGGAAGTAGAGGCTCAACATTTTCGTAACCAACGGCATGATGGTGACCATGTGGCCAGCAATGTAACGACCCTTTCTCCCAAATCTTCGAAATTTTATTCAACACATTGACAGTTCTTCGCCTTGTGAAAGATTAATCACGACTCAATATTTACAAATTTGTTATTAAAACAAGAAAGAATATAAAAAGTTACACATTTTTTCGTTTTAAGATTTTTTTTCTCTTTTTTTAATTGTTTTCTGGGACATCCGCTACCGATTGCATGATTTTAATAAATTACATTGTTGCATTCTTTCAGAGTATTTTAAAAATATTTCCTCGTGATTTATGAGGCTTGAAATACAAAATTACATGGAATGAAGAATTATATGCAATAATAATGCAAACTGGACAATAAAAAAATTCTTTAAAAAAATCAAGTTTTCTTTACAAAATATTATGTCAATAAGTATCATTCCTAATTAAAATAAAGCTGGCTATAACAGAAACTCTTAAAGAGCAAACAATCAAACAGAAAGCTTTTTATAAAGATGATAAATATCTTATATCTTATTATAAACCGAAAATCGAGTTGAACTATATTAATATTTTCTTTTTTAAAGAAGCTTAAAAAAAGTAGCATGACATCTTTTTTTTAAAAAGAAAAATTACGGAATCACATTCAAGAAGTTAATTAAATCATATCTAACTTTTGTCAATATGTATCGTGCATAAACTGGTATGTAATATCATCTCTATAAAACAAAATTGATGTGTAAGATTGATTCACAAAATCAATAAAGTCAAAAGGATCAAAGTATTTTATTTCAAGTTCAAAATGCATCCAATTTACATATCTTTCATGAAACTGTGTTTTCTTAATAACAAGTAAAATTTTATAATATTTCTGAAAATATTTTTTTCTTGACCATCTTTCAAATTAGAATTGAACAGGTGCTGGAGCTCCAGGACGA